>NC_066833.1:7495960-7749563 GCF_001640805.2 Lates calcarifer
CACTCTCATCAAACTATAGTCAAAATAGCTCTTCTCTGCCCACTAGTGTTTGAAAGTAAAACTACAGGGCAGTGACCGAATAAACTAGGGCACAGCACATACTGTATTTAATGTTACCAGTATATGTGAAGGTTGCTTTTTTCTGCATGTAGATTTAAGCTTTGTAAATATCTAGATATAGAAGTACATGAAGTTACACATTCTGAGGACCAATCATATAACTGTGTGCAGCTACACTATGCAATAAATTATTTTCCCTTTTCAAGTGTGCTACACTTGTGCTTTAAGGGAACTTACTGACAATGATTCTCCTTTTATTTACTTTGAGGTGTTTAATCAAAACAGTAGTATTTGATTTAGCATGGTTTTAGCATATATGTTGTTTATACATATTGTTTCAGCTCAAACTGTGAAACCTGCCTCTCTCGACAGTTTGAGCACTTTAACAGGTGTAAGTATGTCTATGTGAATTCCACACAGGATGAAGAGGGAAATCCAGTAATAGCAAATCATGATGAAGTCTCCTAGCAGCCCTGCAGAGTTGATGTCATCATCAACCAATCACCACAAAGGTGGTATAATATATTGCTTCCACAGTGCAGAGGTTACACATGAAGAAGTCTGGAAAACAAATCAGTCTGCAAGTTAATATCCTTACATATTTCATACAGCAAATTTACACTACAACTTATACATGAAAGTATGCTAGATCTACAAGAAGCATAAACACAAACTGATCAACTGTGGGCCTTAATGGTTTTTAGCAATTACTATTATTGAAGTGAAACTCCAGTACTCAAAATAATCACCTCATGTCATTTAATAGGTTTAAGCAATTGTAATGCCCACAAACCACCATTTTTATGACATGCTCACATTGTGAGCACATGAAGTTCTCTGTAGGGCCATGTTTGCAATATCTGCATTATCTGACACAGACATATTTGTGGTTGGACATGTTTGGCACAACGAAGCCAGGGAGAGTGCAATTAGTAGTCACAGCAGTTATTCCTAACTAAGTACTAAGGGGTACTTCTACAGCTATACAGCACCAGGGGGTACAGTATGTGGGAGGATTTTGGGATTAGCTCAGCTAATTTATATCCACATTTGTGTTGAGGAGGAAAATCAACACACAAACACAGAATGATTACAGATTGGGGTGAGGCTGCTCTTTATTTACCATCACAGTAACTGATAAACTATCAACTACTACTGGCCAAGTGCATTTATTTATCCCACTTGTGGGAAATTCACTTGTTACAGCAGCGAGAACAAAACAAGAGTGAAGAATAGACAAAAGATAAAAAATATAATGTAAAAAGAGAAACAGGAGGATAAAAAATAAAATGCAAGAAGCAGCATAAAAACTCTGTAATAAACATAAATGTGCAATTTGGATTACAGAAAAATGGTGATAATCAGTGAGATATATGAAGTGGAGTCCAGAGTGCAGGTTTATTGTTGAATCAGACTAGTGTTGTACAGTTTGATGGCTGTTGATATAAATGACCTGTGGTAGCGCTCATTGTATAGTATTTCATTGTTTTGGAACAGTGACAATAAAGACTATTCTATTCTACTATTCTCTTTACTATTCCTTCTTGCACTGTGGATGCAGCAGTCTGTTGCTGAAGGAGCTGCTTGGGTCACCCACAGTCTCATGCAGGGGGTGGGAGGGGTTGTCCATGATAGATGTCAGCTTGGCCAACATCCTCCTCTCACCCACCTCCTCAGTGGAGTCCAGAGAGCAGTCCAGGACAGAGCCGGCACATATGATCACCTTATTCAGGCTCTTCCTGTCCCTCTCTGAGCATCCACTGCTCCAGCAGACCACTGCATACAAGATGGCAGAAGCTACCACAGAGTCATAAAAAGTCCTTAGCAATGACCTGCACACTCAAAGGACCTCGTCTTCTCAGTAGGTGGAGATGACTCTGGCCCTTCTTTTACAGGGCGTTTGTGTTGTGAGACCAGTCCAGTTTATTACCCAGGTATTTGTACTCCTCCACAATCTCAATGTCCAAACCCTCAATGTTCACCGGCGCAGTGTGAGGTGACTTCCGGCCAAAGTCGATCACCACCTCCTTCATCTTGCTGGGGTTGATGTGCAGATGGTTCATTACACACCAGTCGACAAACTTGGTGATGACCTCCCTGTACTCCAGATTGTTACCCTGAGAAAACACGCCCAACAATGCCTGTGTCGTCAGAGAACTTCTGGAGATGACAACTGTGAGTGCTGTGTCTGAAGTCCAATGTGTACAGGGTGAAGAGGAAGGGGGGCAGCACTGTACCTTGCGGAGCCCTGTGCTGCAGACTATCACATCAGACACACAGTCACGAAGCTTCACATACTGTATGTTGGTGAGGTAGTCGGTGGTCCAAGCAGCCAGGTTACAGTCAACTCCAGCTCCTTCCAGCTTCCCCCTGAGCAGTGATGGTTGAATAGTATTGAAAACACTGGAGAAATCAAAAAAGGTGACACTCACAGTGCTCCCAATGTTCTCCAGATGTGAATGGGATCTGTGCAGCAGGTAGATGACAGCGTCTTCCATACCAATGCCAGGTCTATAGGCGAACTGCAGGGGGTCCATCTCGTCATACACCAGGTGTCAGAGGTGACTCAGGACAATCCTCTCCATTGTCCTCATCAGGTGAGAGGTTAGGACTACTGACCTGAAGTGTTTCAGCTCGCTGGGATGCGCAACCTTTGGAACTGGGACCATGCAGGATGTTTTCCACAGGAGCAGAACTCTCTCCAGACAACTCAGGTTAAAGATGTGCAGAAAAACCCCACAGAGCTGATCTGAACAATCCTTGAGCAGTCTGGTGCTGATGCCATCAGTCTCACAAACCAAAACCATCACCATCATCTGGCTGAATTACTGTTCATAGAAGGTGTTCACACACCTTTTTTTGGCTTGTGGCCTTCGTCAGGGTCATCAGAGTTAAAGAGTTAAAAATACAGTTAGATGAACAAACAAAATAATCTTAAAATGGTAGTAATAAAACAAAACTATAGACATTTATTGATAGATTTCATCGTAGATTTTGTCATTGCATGTAGATTATCTGATAAATTTTTAGAAGTGAATAAGTGGAAATTAACCGTAATTTTATTAATTGTATTCCAGCATTTTTTTATGATAAAAATATTCTTTAAAACCTGATTCAACTAATACTTCTGTGCTATTCCTTGTATGTCTGTAATTAAGTTTCCAGAGAGACCTGCGACCCCTTTGACTTGGATGTCTGTCAGTCATCACTGACCCAAACTGTACCTTGAACACAGCAGTCTTTCACTTCACTATCAAATGGCAGTAGATGGTGCTATAGTGCAGCTACAGAAACAGGTTGAAAAGGTTACTACAACTCCAACTATTTAACAGTTCATTAACCTGACACCTTTTTTTGGCTTGTGGCCTTCCTCAGGGTCATCAGAGTTAAAGAGTTAAAAATACAGTTAGATGAACAAACAAAATAATCTTAAAATGGTAATAATAAAACATAAAACTATAGACATATATTGATAGATATAAGAAATAGGCTGGGCATATTGCAGAGAAACCCACATAAAAATAATAACAGCATATGTCCAGTCATTTAATCCTACATTCAAAAAGAAGGATAGAGTCCTGTTTGATAACTGATTGCACATCTGATGAGGCTTCAAAAATCCCCAATTACTGTAGGTCTAATGCCAAAATACCAAATTTTTTACTTAATTGTTTTCAGTTGAACTACAGCTATGTCTCAAGTTACCGATTAATGCATTTGCTAATATGGTTATCCATGCAATAGATGCAAAACACTAGATCACATAACAACACACATGATGTGATCAGCAACATTTTACAAATGAAATGCCAAATTTCATTGTAGATTTTGTCATTGCATGTAGATTATCTGATAATTTTTTAGAAGTGAATAAGTGGAAATTAACCATAATTTTATTAATTGCATTCCAGTATTTTTTTTTCATTCATTCATTTCATTTCATTCAAAATCATCACAGTCTGGCTGAATTACTGTTCATAGAAGGTGCTCACACACCTTGTTCTGGCTGTTTTGTTTTACTTTGCTTCAGGACCTTTAGAATATTTCTCAAATATTTATTTTGCCTCATGTTTTTTAAATGCCTTCATCATCTGCTATGTTGTCACCCTTTCACACGCTTGTGCTCAAAACAACAACCACCAAAATTTTTCCCATGGTTCTCCAGAGCCATGCTCACGCTCCTGTGGAGTGAAGCCGACATGGGACATGTCCCTCTCATGTCGCCCCTCTCCCAGTGCCAGGACTAGTGGCTCTAATCCGCCGTGGCGTACCTGGCAGATCTCTCTGGCGACACCGGTATTGTTGCAACCTGGCCCAGCCACGCACACCAGCAACCCCCTAATCCCTGCCTGAACAGCCCCAAGGGCCAGGATCCTGAAGGGAAGTAGGGCACTGGAGGTGAAGCAGATTCAGGCAGTCACAATGAAATGAGCTCAGTGCATCTCTGCTCAAAACTTGACTCTACTACTTAACCATTATCCATTTATACAGCTTTCATTCATACAGGCGGCAAAACTGTCTGTGCTTTGCAACTACAATATGACTTTGACATAAGTCTGCTTTTCTTGTTCTTTTGTTGTTATTGGTCGTATTCCTTTTCTTTACTCCTTCTTTTTACTTATTGCTTGATCTTTATCTTAGGGTTACTCAGATTAGTCTTTGTCATATTCTTTTGTTGTTGTTGTTCCTCTGTTGTTCTTCTGTTGTGTTACTCTCCATTTGTGTTTAAAACACAAGAAATTAAACCACAATGCGTGGGTTTGTGGTGCAGTTTTCTACACCTTGAACTCCTGCTTCTCCTCCTTCTCCATTCACTATCATTTTCCCCTGCAGGGTTTAAGGTCACGGGTTGGAGAGGGGTCTGGGGTGAGAAACCTGAGTGGAGAGACTGGGGACAGTCTCCACCAGTTAAGGATTAAGTTGCTGCCATGTGGAGAAAAGCGGAGGCGTCGCAGAGTCACACAGACACTCATCAATGAACATATTTGGTAATGGAAGGAGAAATGCTCATGGAGCAATAATAACAAGCTGCTGGAAACACAGACTGATATGCACGTGCACATTTAAGGTATTAGTATCATTGTTCCGGACATTTCTTGCATCACTAGATTAACACCTAAAACCAACCACTAATGCTTAATTAATCACTTTCTATAATGACGAGTGCCTGAAATTAATAATGTAAATGTACCAATGAAAGTTTTTAAATCTATTATTGTAACATCTTGTGACCAAAGACAGACACAGGTAAAGATTTACAAGTGCTGCTGATCCATTCACCCCCACCACCAGGAAGCATTCATGTAACACCTCATAATGTTCTCTGAAAGTTCTGAAATTGTTATGGGTAAAACACTTGTAGAGTTCATACAACATTATAAAATTGTAATAGTAATTTAGTATAGTAATGATTTCAAAAATGCTCCTGCAATTTAAAATATTTAACAGAGGTGTACATCCAGAAGAACATCCCGCAGATGTTATCTTAAGGATGTTGTCTAGACCACTTTAACTAACATAATCTACTGGTATTATTTGGGGAACATTATTAGCAAGCAAAAATGGCTATATAGGAAAATAGCAATTTGTTCATTTATTGCAGGTTTAGATCCTCAATTTGTCCCACATGTCGAAGAGTCCTTTAGCAGACACTGAACCACCAACCCCTCTTAATGACTGGGGACCATGAAGGTCAGAAAAACACCAAAGTTATCTGCCATGACTATGCTACTAAATTACAGTTCGTATTGTTGTATATTGTATATACCTACGTTACTGTAATCTTTGTGGCATTTGTTGCATTTAGCTACTTGTTTATTTATTTTATGTTAGCCTTTATTTTATTAGCTTTATTCCTATATATTCCTTATAATAGCTTTATTCCTACTCAGTTTGGACCCCTTTAGTGCAGAACAGCACTGTGCTGTAGTAGAGCAGTATTGGTTGTAGACTGGTACAAACTGGTTGGCATGCCAGGTCACTACTTCAGCTTGGCCTGACTGTAACCAAGTGGCAGCAGACCAAATTGTGGGGTAAACTGGTAGCTCAAAGAGCAGGGAAGGTGGCTGTTGTTAATATTAGCATGCTGTGATGAAATACACATAATTACTTGCACAGATAAGTGTTATTATCTTTAGTGTGCAGCTTCAGCAGAGCCTAAGGCTTCCTGAGCACTACTCCTGACCCATCAGAGCAGCAGCAGCTTGCTTTGCAATTGGTCCAGGGATCAGAAATACAGAGCACAAATTATTATTTCTACTTCACATATGACATAATGTTCCTCCAAAGGCACCAAAGATAAAAGGTGCAGTTTATGGTGGCATCTTTTCAAACAATTGTCTTTGGTCAGTAACCGTGACATTTCATCTCCTCCATCAAAGTCCTTAAAATTCCAAATTCCTCCGTCCAGAGTTGGGGTGTTGGGTTTTAAATGTGGCGATTACATTTAATGCAGCCAAGCCATGGCCCCACTAATTAGTCAAGTCCAGTAATGGTGCTGGAGGCAATTTAACTCTGTCCATCTGTCCACCACTTTGATCATAGACTGAAATAGCTGTGGGTCCAAGTCAAGTCAAGCAAATGCCACATTTTCCTGTCAAAGCTGCGTTTATGAGACAAGATACCTGCTGTTGTCTTATACATTTTTAGACACACTAGTGGAGAGGTAATGTCAGTCTGTCAGTTGGCAGGTTCACCTGTGTGGTGCAGACTGAAATATATTAGACAATTACTGAATGCTTTGTCATGAAATTTTATATACACATTCATGGTCCCCAGAAAATTGATCCTGATGACTTTGATGATTCTCTGACTTTTCCTCTGGTGCCATCAGCAGGTCAGAGTTTTCACTTTTTCTGTTAAATATCTTGACATCTATCAGATGAATTGGTATAAAATTCAGGGTACCTAGACAATGTATGTATCCTAATTACTTTGGTGATCCCCTGATTAGTGCCACCATGAGGTTGACATTTGTCATTTAGAGAGAAATGTCATTATTACTGTAATGGATGGATTGCCAAGAATTTTGGTGTAAACATTCAAATTCAACAAATTCATACAGTTCATACAGCTAAAATCCTTCAAATCTGACCCCTTCCAAAGTCATTACAGGTGTGCCCTAGGGCTCTGTCCTGGGGCCCCTTCTCTTTATCACTTACCTTCTCCTAATTGGCAATATCTTCTATAAATTCAATATCCATTTACACTGCTTTGCTGATGACACCCAGCTCTACCTCTCCAGCAACCCGAACTCCACTTTCCCACCTTCCTCCCTCACCTCCTGTTTATCGGAGATAAAATCCTGGTTCACCTCCAACTTTCTAAAATTAAACTAAAACTGAAATAAAGTGAAATCCTTTTTATCAGCACCAAATCCACTCTATCCAAAGTTGACAGCTTCTCCCTCACAATTGACAGTTCCCCAGTTTCCCCTTCCCCCCAAGTTAAGAATCTGGGTGTCATTCTCGATTGCACACTATCATTCCAATCCCTCATCAACAACATGCAACATTAATCAACTAGCTCTGCTCAGCTAGCTCAGCTCTGGAACTCTCTGCCACCAGCCCTTCGAAACATCAACTTTCTTCCTGTTTTCAAATCCTGACTCAAAACTCATCTGTTTAAGATTGCCTATTCACTTTAGCCATTCTCACTGCAACTTCACCACCCTACATTTATTTTATTTTATGTTAATTTTATCCATTGTTATGTCATTGTCTGTTAATTTTATCCATTGTTGTTTTATTGCTTATTGTACAGTGTTCTTGAGTGGCCAGAAAGGTGCTTATAAATAAAATGTTTTATTATTATTATTATTAAATTGTAATTATTTTATTCTTTGATCTTATATTCTGTACATTGTTGTGTACTATCTTTTCTTTTTTTGTTTTTATCTCCAAATCTTAGTAGACTTAACCTTGTTAACAAAAAAAAAATGAGTCTAAGGACCCTTGTTAAGCTGCTGCTTATATCTATACACAGAACTAATTTTAAAAAACCAACCCCTTCCTGATGACTGACATGCTGTTATTCATCACATATTCTAGCAGCAACATGTCTAAGATGAGTGAGTCCACATTCCACTGAGGGAAGCCAATAAAAATGGTGACGAAGCAGTGTGATGCTCAGAGCAGAAATCTCTTTTGGACTTAGACTAGACTTTATTGAGTCAACACAACAAAAGGCCAAATGACTTGTGTAACACAAAGGATGTTTTAGTCTGTTGGTGTGTGTATGTATGTGTGTGTGTGTGCGTGTGTGTGTGTGTGTGTGTGTGTGTGTGTGTGTGTGTGTGTATAAGTGTAACTTTTGAGTTCTTCTCCACATCTTAAACGTACTTAAGAAAATACAGTCCATGTGAAAAACAAAAATAAAACAAAAAAAAAAATATTACAAAATAGATTCTTTTCTAATATATTTGTGTATTCCTGTGCATATATTTTGAATTTAGTCAACATGCTGTATGTGCCTATAAAGGCTGACAATGCCTCTTAAATTAGGGAACTAGAGGTCTGCTTGTCTTCTGTGAAAAGCTGGATGACTCAAAATTTCCTGCTTCTTAACTCAGACAAAACGCAAATGCTAGTTATTGGCCCGACGCTATATAGACACCAGTTCGATCAAGAAACTATATCCCTTGACAACTGTAGGATTTCTCAAAGTACATGAAACAGGAAGTTGCGTTTAAGTTGCTGTAACTCAGCCATGTTTTGTTCAATCAGCCCCAAATTCCACAGTGTTGATAAGGGTCCCGACAGAGTTAAGTCCTTAAGGACTTCATGTTGTCTTATTGTGAAAATTTTGATGTTCTGTCAAAGGGCATGTCTGTGGTGCCATGGTGAATTTCGATGCTTTGCCATTAAGCAGGAAGTTGTTTTAACTCCCGCATGCACTGTCCAATCGGCCCCAAACTTGACATTTTGACACAGTGTCATGGCCTGAACACATCTAGATGCCAATATTCAGGTATAGTCATAGCGCCACCTATTAGAAACAGGAAATGATGGGTTTCATGCAAGTGGATTGATTTGATTCACCTCAAATGTGGTCAGACAAGCATTATGATCATAATGGACGCCCTTGCTGTGTCGCTATGGCAAGTTTCGGTGCTTCGCCATTAAACAGGAAGTTGCTGTAACTCCCACATGCACTGTCCATTCTGCCCCAAACTTCACATTTGCTAACTGTCATGGCATGAACACATCTACGTGCCAATATTCAGGTATAGTCATACCGCCACCTGATGGGGGCAGTAAGGGACTTCTGACTCATTTGTTCTGTGTCCAGTGCTCACACAGTCGCAGAACCACATCTTACAACCTGTGGGGACCCCACGACCGCTGGTGCCAAATGCTTGCAGCTTTAATTATTATCATTATTATTACTATTTACATTTTGACTTAGATTGTGTATTTGCAATATTGTCTTTCTCTTACCCCATCCCCCCACCCCCCTCTCTGTCTAAACCCAACCGGTCGAGGCAGATGGCCGCCCACCCTGAGTCCAGTTCTGCATGAGGTTTCTGCCTCTTAAAAGGAAGTTTTTCCTTGCCACGGTTCCGTAGTGCTTGCTCATGGTGGGATTTGTTGGGTCTCTCTCTGTAAATCTTATAAGATAAAGAGTACAGTCTAGACCTGCACTATATGTACAGTGCCTCGAGATAACTTCTGTTGTGAATTGGCGCTATATAAATAAAATTGACTTAACTTGACTTGATGCCAAGTTCTATCTCCATGCCCATTTTAATCCTGTAGGGGGTCCTAAGGCATAACATTGTGGGCTTACACTTACCCACTACCTTGTGGCAATTGCTAGAGGAAGATTTTCCACAACCTTGTAACTCAAAAGTTGTTCTTCTTAATGACTCATAAGTGATCTATGATGCATTAGCAAATAATCTGGCATTAGCCTGATGTCAGCCTGGCACCTATGATCAGGCTATCACACAATTCATAGAAAAAGACATGACGGTTCATATGGAATTTATGAATGAACACTCTCCAACTCTTCATTCTGTTATTTTATCAAGAAAGTAACTTGAAAAAGAACTATGCAGATTGGACTCAGATCCACAGACCTAACCAGTGTCTCTTCTTGCTTATCTTTCTCTGCGCCAGAGCTCTGGTCGTAAATTATGTCACATTCCTGTGTGTCCAGATCAAAATCCACTCACACTTTCCCTAAAGTTTAAAACTAGATGAAATCGCTGTCTGACCATTTTGTACAGCATACCAGTTTATTTAGCAAATGCTTACAAGTAATTTGGTGAAAATCTGAATTTTCTACAATGCTGCTTAACTAAGATAATAATGTGAGGAATTATTTCAAATACTTGTCATGGAACTATACTGCCATCTATTGACCATGTCTAAGCTTAACTGAACAAGTTAGACATAATGTTTTTCAGGTATTGGAATCAAATGATTATTCTTTGTCTTGTAATGCCATTCATTTATTACTAATGATGAACACAATTTATTCTTTTGCAGCTTTATCAGTTAATCAGCTTAATTATGCTAAGATTTGCAAGTAATGTGTTTTAATTCATGTTTGTATTAATGCATTGTCTTTCTTTAAGTATTAAAGTTACCACCAAGTTATATTTTGTCTTGTACAATGTCTTAATTGATCATGTTGGAAGGCGAATATGCGATATTCACTTAAGTATTCCAGATTAATAATTTAGAGTTCATTAAGAGATCATACTTTGCTCTAACTGAGGCAAAGAAAGTGAGGACAACGAATCCTTATTGGCTGAGACCACCTCATTCTGCCTTTAAACCTGACACAATCCTCAAAGAGAATAAAAACTCTGGCGCACTAAAGACACAAAAGCGCCTTTGGTTGAAATTAGCCCCAAGCTACACAGCCACTCGCCGTGCACTTTAATTTTCTCTGTTCCTTTGTTCTCTTTCCACCTTGTGCTCCGCAAGTAACTTTTTCTTTTGTCCATACACGCAAGTGATTTTCGCTATTTCTTAAGCCAAGCAATGTCACGTTAAGCCAAAGGAACAAAAGTATCTGAATACTTAGAACTTATTTTTGATAATCTTTCATTTTTATTCTTGAAGATTTTTGACAGTTTTAGAGTCGCCTGGGCGACACCAGCCTCCTCTAAAGTTATCCAGCAAACGTTAAGTAGGCTACGTGAGAGCTTATTTTTCCTCAACCCGCGGGAGAGGCCTGCAGATTACATGACCGCCTGCAGAGAAACCTGCAAGAAACTAAGTTTGCTGAAACACAAAGTCTGCGAGTAAACTCAACTAAAGCTGAACCGCTAAGACACGGGCAGAATCTGGCACCGTGTTAACCAGAGACAACCTCCGGAAGAATCCACCTGGATCCTGGATGGTTACCACCGCAATCTCAGCCGCCTGGATTCCAGCCAAGTCTGCAGCTGCCACAACTCACAGTAGGCCAGTCTTAACATTCTGCTCGTGACAAGGGTTAATGATAAAATAAGTAAACTTTAATTTATTTAATTCATTGAGAGACAACTCAAAACTCAGTACAAATAGATTATAGTTACAGACTAGAACTATTTGCTTCCACCACATCATTCTGCTCATTTTACCTACTGTTAGTTCACCATACACTGAAAAAAGAGTGTTATTTACTTGAGAAACCTAGGAAAGTTTTTGCACTTAAATTATAAGTAAATTCTACAAGGGCGATCATCAAGTAAACTTTACTTGCGGATATAAGTTTCTTTTACTTGCAAAACTCAGGTAATTTACTGATTATTAATATGGTCATTGAATTTTACTCTCTCCTTCTTTGTTTGTTTCTCTGTTTGCTCTGCTGCTCTTCCCATGCATGCTCCACACAACACCGCACACAAACATACACACTACTATATACCTTATAAAGGCAAGGCATTGGCCACAGCTAACCATTCCATGTCTTAGTCTGTAGTGTTTCAACAGTTCTATTCGTGTGTCAGCCTCGAATCTACATGTTTTACGTGACCATTTCATCTTTTTTGAATCTGGAATATACAGACAGAAATAAATCAAACCTCATCTGAACTAGATTTTCATATCAGTATAAAAGTCAACTTAAAACTTACGAAGTGCAAAGCACTACACTTTTTTTTTTTTTACCTGAATAGCCAGATGGCTTTGCTTGTGACATAGCTTGCTATACCTGCTGCTCGACTGCTGCTTGACTTCTTGACTTCTGACTGCTGCTGCTTGACTTCACTGTGTCAGCTGCGGAAAGTTGTTGCTTTGGGCTTAAGGACAAAAACACAAAGACAAAATAATACATTAAAACTACAGAATACTTCAAGAAATACTACATTAAAACTACAGAATAATGTAACTAAAATAAACTGTACCACTGTCAAACCAATGTATTTTTGATAATATGCTGTCAAAATATTTTAAAAGGTCACTCTGATCTAAAAAAAAATTACACATCTTTCATACATCCAGCATCTAGCGAAGGATTAATCATACAGTCGGTCCCGGTTTACACACACACACATATGTCTCACTGCAAGTACAAAATAAAAAGAGGTTAGCTGGTTAGCTAGCAACATATGTTGCACTGGCCACATTATATAAATAAATAAAGAAAACCACCGTCAACTTTACATTAAAAGAACGTGCTTGACCGTTCAGGAGCTATACGTTTCATAAACACAAAATGAACCACTCGTTTTGTATAAAATTAAGATAATTAATAAAAACAATGGTGGAGCTCATAACTTGTGCACTTACCAACGGGACAGCGAGGTCTGACTGCTGTACCCCTGAGGTGTACGACCCAAGTCCACAGGGACGTTGCGTTTAGTGACCATTACAAAATTAAGCTACAGTGATACGTGATTTTAACTCCATTACATATGCAGGCAAAACCCTGAATGACTTACCTTCAAAATGATTCAGCTGCTCCTGCCTCCATTAAACCTGACCGCCGTCATCGTCTTGTGTTTTGGCGGACAACGAAACGCATGCGTGCTCTATGGGCGTCACAAGGCGCATGCGCGGATTCAAAACGCGCAACACTATTAATAAAACTTACTTAGTATTTCAAGGTCATGTACAATGACTATGAAACCTTTGAATATTATGTGAATCATAAAACTTACTCTTCCCACACAGTTTATTACATGAATGACATATATAGTTTTACTTGAATAATTCCAGTTCTCACTGATACTTACAATTACAAAATAAAAATTGTGACAGTTAACCTAATAAATAATACCACACCACAAAATCATTTTTTTTCAGTGTACTAGTTTAATCATCCTTACACTTGTGTTTTATTTTTATTTCACATGTTTTCACTCTATATCAGCTTACTTACTTACACATGTAGACCCAGCAGTTTTGTGTGTTTCTTTGCAATGGTGAGTCGGATCCCTAAGTGGAGAAATCACAAGCTTAGATATCAGACTGATTAAAATTTATGGTGTGGATATTAATGCAGAATATTGATATCAAAATTATAATAACCCCGATTTCCATCCCAAAATTGGACAGTGGTGCCCCATTCAACGAGTGTGAATTGGATTTTCCAATGATTATTTTGTGCATTTATGCAACACTAATACAGCCATTAATAACAGCTGCTTCACCTTCATAAATTATACCTTGTAAGAAAATGGAATTCTTCCATGAAGTCCACCTACCAGCACCTCTCAACTTGAATAATTAACACATTATACACGTCATGTTTGTTGAACCTGTACAAAAATCGAAGTGTAAAAAGGAGACATTAGTTTTAATTATCTGCCAAATCAAATTCATGAGAAAAAACGTGTAAACTCGTGAGTTTAAGAGGTGCTGATATGTGGATTTTGTTACAGTTGAACAGGGGCAGGCTAGCTTTTTCCCTGTCTCCAGTCTTTGTACTATGCTAAGCTATAATAAGCTAAGCTAACGTGGGAGGGTAAAACAGGTAACTCTTGGGGACAAGTGCATTTCCTAAAATTGTAACCAAACTTTCACTCCACACGATGAGATGTTCATTATTTTAAAATTTCTGTTTTATTTATTTGACAGGGATGTCTTTCTATGGTCTATTAGTAAGTACATAATTAAAATTAAAAAGATCGAGCATTCATGCGTGCCATGCTGTGCAGTGCGCGCGTGAGTGTGTGTGTGTGTGTGTGTGTGTCCCTTCCCTCTGCCCGGTTTGGGATTTGCTGGTCGGTGACATGCCTCCCTCCGCCTGGCTCCTTATAGCCCCGGGAAGGCAGGATTCCCTGACGAGTGGTACGGACATCGCCGACGGAGCGTTCCCCTTTAAACACGGTCTTATGACTACAGGCTGCTTCAGTGAGAGACGACCGGAGGACCCAACCAGAGACTGACAGTCGGGGACAGCAGAAGACTGACTTACTGACAGGAGACCGGTGACCGCGACTGACAGCCGGGGACAGCAGAGAACACATCTCCCCTGCAGAGGCTCAATATTTGGTGCCACTCTGAGAGAACAAGTGGAGTTAAACGGATACTACCTCACCTATCTGCAGGTAGGACCCATAGCTGAACTTTGAATGCATTATGCTATCAAAACTGATACAAAAATCTGATACTGAAAATCATCAGAAAGGTGGTATGTATTTAAGTTATCGCGAATTTCACCTGACCAGATAAAAAACAAGTAAGCACTAGGCTACTTCATTAAGTCATAAGAAAACGTTAATACACTTATTATTATCTGTGGCACATCATCAGCTTATTATGGTATTCTTACAATGTTCTTATATTCCTACCGATGGGCTCCTTGTTGTGACCTGTAGTACTAAGAAGATATTTAGAATTTCCATCCCTTTATGCAGTAGTGGAAGAAGCACTCAGATATTTTACTTATTTGAAAATGGCAATACAACAACTTAAAAGTACAGAAAAATAAAGTCATGTACCTAACTCACTCACTGTACTTAATTCTCATCACAATGGGAATATCAAAGATAAAAGTACAAATTAAGCAGAAAAAATGCCAATTAGATTATTATTGTTAATGCATGAACGTGTAAACATCATTTAATATGACAGTTAGTCAAGTTAGATCTAGTTTTAACTACTTAATATACTGCAGGGTATATTTTGCATGATAATGTTATATTGATATTATTGTATATTTTATCAGTGGCTAAAGTTATTAATTTACTTTTGAAATATAGCAATAAAATACTTAAGTACAGTGCTTTGTTATTTTTCACCACTACTGCTATGGTACACCTACAGACTAATAATGCAGCAAGCACCTTGGCTTTGGTCTAATTGACAGTGACCTCAAAGAGTACTTTATGCTATTTGTATCCTCAGTGATTGTTTGTATGATTGTGCCTATTTTGCAATGAACAGGCAGCTGTTACAGTGTTTCCTTCTGTATGTTCAGGAATGTTTCTAATATTAATATATCCAATACTGATATGTAGAGTATGGCAAATGTATGCACAATGAGGTATATTCATTACATCAGACAAATTGTTCACACATGCAACTCGAGAATTTCAACACAGCATGATCATATGATACAAAATCACTGAAAGTCAATATTGGCCCACTGGTTGATCTCACTGACCTAGATTATTCATTTTCTTTCTTTTGATTTTACAGGAACTTGTTTTTCAGACCACTTGTTGCACAGCTGAGGACACTTCCCCTCCTGCAGCTCTGAGGAAATGTGTCGCCTGCCAGTGGCTTCTCTCTTCATTTGCTTCTGGCTGGTGAAGAGAAGCCACTGCAATGGCAGCCTTCAGGACAGCATGGAAGAGCTGCACACCAGGTTTGCTGTCAGTCTCTACCAGACACTCACCGAGACAGAGAACAACTCCAACCTGATTGTGTCTCCAGTGAGCGTCTCCTTGTCTCTGGGGCTGCTGCAGCTTGGTGCCAGGGGCAACACACTAGCTCAGCTAGAGGGAACACTGGGATACAATGTGAATGGTAGGATTCATTTCAGTTTCTACATAATGAAAGGGAGAAGATTCTATTGAGGTAGCACTAGCTTCTCCTCATGCTGTGAGAGTGAGGTTGTTGGTGGCCCTCAGTGCTGTTGGTACCAGGTGGTGTGGAGCAGTGCTGCTGCTGCTATTGGCCCTGCAGAGCACAGTGGTGTCTGGAGCCATAATACCTACCTCCACAACTCTAATCTCATTAACCACTCCTGCAGCTTGGCCCTGGGGTCGAGAGGTCAGTGCGTTTAATTACAAACAAAATGCGAACTACAGCTGCTGTTTCTTTTACCTCCATGGATGTGAGGTCACATGTCAGTCAGGGATGGAAACTTATGATATTGGGCTCTGGATTAGGAGGATGGATTGGAATTTCCAGCTCCAAAATAAAGTCTTTATTATCAAAATAGCAACAATACATAGGAAGTTGAGCCTATATTCTTAACATTTAAAGATATATTAGCGTTTTACTGGCCAGCACCAATTAGTATTGTATGGTAGAAACAGAATAATAAATAAAAAGGAGACTATACAGATAGAGATAGATATAGATAAACATACAGAGATACAGTAGACATAGATAAAAGTAGTTTATAAAGAAATTACTGATTATTGAAACAAGCTAGAGGCTGTTGATTTGAATATATTGAAGCTTTGATTATTTTGTTGTAGGGATATTACAAGCCATTTATTCACAGTTTTTGAACATGGTGTGAATTTTATTTCAGCAACAGTGCTGATGAGCAGATGTTACAGCAGAGCAAATGGCCAATAGACACTGAAACTGCTGTTACGCAAGGTAAACAGTTTACAGAGTGTTAATCTTTCTCCAGATCTGTGGAAGGAAAACAACTCTGTGCATACAGCTTGTCTTGTACAGCCAAGAGAGTTTGAACTGAAGCCTTCCTTTTTTAAAAGCTTCCTACAGCTCTCAATACACCACCACATCTGACCTGTCCTCTGTGCTTTCCTATCTTGCAGATGCCCAGGTACAAGACTTCTTGTTGCACTCACAGGGTGACATGAACAACACTAGTCAGGGGACATTACTGCAGCAGACCTGCACGTTACTCATCCAGAGTGGTGTCCAGCTCCTAACTCAGTTCACAAAACATGCAGTAGCTTGGGCCAACACCAGTGTGGTCCGAGCCAACTTCAGCCAACCCAACCACACTCGCAGCCAGCCACAGAGATTGGGGCACACCCATGGTAATTGAGACAGCTTTATGAAACAGTTAAAGCGCCACTTCTCAGTTTCTTATATTGAAAATGAATGAAATGATAAAACTTTTAATCAAGACAGAATATATTACAATGACTTTCAATATGTATTTGCAGCTATTGTTGAGTGTGTTTCAAGATTGTGACCAGTTTAGTTTTTCTCAGGTTGTTTTTCTAATAGTGGTAGGTAATATACCCATAAAAAAGTAAAATTAAAGAAAAGCCAAAAAATAAACATGGTAATGTGCAGAGGTAATATGTTTGAACCAGAGCCTGAGATGTTTGAGGGCTGAGTTATGTTTTTAATGTATCTATTACATTTGTCTCTAAAGAAGCTTAACAGTCAATACTTCCCTCATCCCCCCAAATTTGCATCAGTAATTCTTTTAGATGCTTTTCTAGTTCACTGCATCAGGCCACAAGTCAATACTCTGGAGACTGCTGACTTCTAAATAATGAGTTGCAGACCACTTGCCCTTTACATTAAACTTTGACCTTACCTTGGTTACTCCCAGATGAGACATGGCCCCTGCAGGCAGGAAGCAGCAGTGGGGAGCTGTCGGGCTCGGGCGAGGCCCAGGTAGAGGCCCTGTGGTGGGGCCACCGGCTGCAGATGGCCCTGGTCAACACAGTGGCCTTCAGGGGTGTCTGGCAAAAACAGTTCCTCTTCACTAATACCCAGAACCTTCCCTTCACCCTCTCTGATGGGAATATCATCAAGGTGCCCATGATGTATCAGGCTACAGAGGTCAGCTTTGGTAAGAGACACCACTCATCAAAATAGAAAGAACGCATTTGTGTATAAACACAATTGTTAAAATAATCCCACAATATAAAATGAATGTTTTCCACAGCACCATATAATTAACCTGATCTTCGAGGTTTTAATTATTGAGCAGGTAAAATAAGTGAAAGTTTTTGACATTTTAAAAAATAATAGATAAATGAAGAAATAATGACTGAATGAATCAGTGGGAAAAGTTGCACACCTGAACTTGTTTCCCTCCTTGGCAGGTCAGTTCAGGACAGCATCAGACCAGCGTTATACTGTGTTGGAGCTTCCTTACCTGGGCCACTCTCTGAGCCTGCAGGTAGTTCAACCTAGTGAGAGGAAGACACCGCTGTCCTCCCTCGACTCCCAGCTCACTGCTCGGCAGCTGGTGTCCTGGAACACCGGTCTGCGCAGAACCAAGATGGACATTTTCCTACCCAGGTGGAGATCATTACAAAAGGGGGTTACATTACTCATACTTGATGGAGATGATGTACAAACTCTTTTTGTCTGGTATTTACAGGTTCAGAATGCAGAGCAAGTTTAACCTGAGGTCTGTGCTTCCTGCCATGGGAATCAGTGATGCCTTTAACCCGACAGTCGCTGATTTCACTGGAATATCAGGTCAATACCTCAATTCATCATCATCATCAGTTTAAAAAATATATTCAAAATATAGATTTTTATTACCATTCTTAAAGTCTGATTACATCAGATGTAGTTGCAGATCAAACTGTGGTTACTATAGCTCTGCTGGCAGCTGAGTTTGTTTCTTCCTGCAGTGGAGGAGGGTCTTTATGTGTCTGATGCCTTCCATGAAGTCAGAATAGAAGTCACAGAAGATGGAACGAAGGCAGCTGCTGCCACAGGTGAAAAAATCGTGTATAATAATGAAACAGAGCAGAATTGAAGGGTTGTGATGTGAGGTTGCTAAAAAAAGAAATTTCTTACCCTGGCAGCAATGGTGCTACTCAAACGATCCCGTGCTCCTGTTTTCAAGGCAGACCGGCCATTCTTATTTCTGCTACGACAGATTAACACAGGTATTTACTGTTTACAGTTCGCACTCCAGGCTGCAGGGAATCCTGCTTAAATGGTCATTCCAGATGTTCTGTATATTTTAGCTTAGCATGTAGTTTACATCCTTTTGCAAATCATGCAGCTATAGGTTTGATTTGAAAATCTACAGACACATGAATGAGTGGTGTAATCCATCATGGTGAAAATGGAGACTGCATTAACTACTTAACAACTATGATGGAACACATATCGAATTATGTAGTAAACAAAAAGTGTTAAACAAACTGGAATGTTTTATATTTGAGATTCCTTAAAGTAGCCACCTTTTGATTTGATGACAGCTTGCAAACTTGGCATTCTCTCAATCAGATTCATGTAGTCGCTTTTTCAATTAACAGGTGTGCCTTGTCAAGAGTTAATTTGTAGAATTCTTTGCCTTCTTTATGTGTTTGAGACTAGCAGTTGTGTTGTGCAGTTAGGTTCGGTACACAGTTCTATACAGTGAATAATACTATTCGACTGCTGTTCTAATCCATATTATGGCAGGAACCACTCAACTAACGAGAAACGGCAGTCCATCATTACTTTATGACATGAAGGTCAATCAAGTGCAGTTACAAAAACCATCAAACGCTACAATGAAACTGGTTCTCATGAGGACCAAGTAAGACCAAGACTTACCTTTGCTGCAGAGGATAAGTTCATTAGAGTTACCAGCCTCAGAAATTGCAAATTAACAGCACCTAAGATTATAGCCCACATAAATGCTTCACAGAGTTCAAGTAGCAGAGACATCTCAATATCAACTGTTCAAATTAGCTGTGGAGCATGGAGGAGGAGGTTTGATGGTGTGGTGGTGCTTTGCTGGTGATGTTGGAGATTTATTCAAAATTTAAGGCACACTTGACCAGCATGGCTACTACAGCATTCTGCAGCGACATGTCATTCCATCTTGTTTGCACTTAGTGAGCCCATTATTTGTTTATCAAAAGGACAATGACCCCAAACACATCCTGCGTCAGGCCTTCACAGTCTCCCAACCTAAACCCATCGAGACGGTTTGGGATGAGTTGGACCACAGAGTGAGGGCAAAGCAGCCAACAAGTGCTCAGCACCTCTGGGAATTCTGCCAAGACTGTTGGAAAACTATTCCAGGTGGCTACCTCATGAATCTAATTGAGAGAATGCCAAGAGTATGCAAAGCTGTCATCAAAGCAAGAGGTGGCTACTTTGAAGAATCTATATTTTGATTTGTTTGACATTTTTTAGTTTACTACATAATTTCATATGTGTTCCATCATAGTTTTGATGTCCTTAGTATTAATCAATAATGCAGAAAATAATGAAAATAATGAAAAACCATTGAATGAGAGGGTGTGCCTAAACTTTTGCTGGTAGTGTAGCCTGCAACAAATGCAGAATTTCCTATTGTTACAACAACTGTTACTCAAAGTTGTTAAAAACTAGTGTCCAGCTGATTAAAGAAATGACTGAGCCTATTGTAAAAAGGAAAATATACATTTGTGAGCTATTGTCTTAAAGATTTATGTCTTCAGTAGGAACAAAAGGGCTTGGAGAGATGAAAAGTTCATTTTTGGTTTTTGCAGAATTATAGAGAATTATACATGACTGAAGCAAGTCTTCTGATGATTTTCATACAATGAAGAAATGAAGTGTAATCAATGTGTCTGGAAGGTAGAAAAAAACAACCAATTCTTAAAAATAGCATAAATTCAAATGTTGTTAGCTACAATATATAAGTATGCATGATTTACAGTTAAAGCCTCAATGTGTATGGTTTTGAACATTTTTGATGTGGTGACCTCTAGTGGTGGTATCAAAAAAACACACCCTAACCCTAACCCTAACAGGGACATTTAGATAAATAAGCTAAATTCATCATAGGGTAACAAATTTTGCTGTCTTACTTTTTCACAAATTTATGCCTTTAGTAGAATTATAAAGATGATGAAATCAGGCATATACTGGCTTTGAGGAATTTGCACTACAAAAGCAGTGGTATTATCCCTTAACATACTGTCCCCTACTGTTGTTGTGTTCCCCATTTCAGGATCCATTTTATTCTTGGGCCGAGTGATGAACCCAGCTGACCAAGCACCCTAAAATTCTCATGCACACACACACACACACATACACACACACACACACACACACACACACACACACACACACAATTACACCCTGACCCCTATTTCGCTACTGGTATTTATTTGTGGACCGACAGGAGGGTCCACAGACACTTCAGGAAGAGGGACAATATTTTTGTACATATCTGTAAATAAAATTTTAATACATGTTTTTAAATATTGTGTGTTTTCATCCTTTCTTCTATTATTGCAGATGCTTAGAAAGCCTCTTTTCTGCCTGATGCACTGTTAAAAAAATGACCAACAAAAACACATACAGTCACATCTTTACAGAACACTTTATTTACATGGCCCTTCACAGTGTAAAATAGAAACTTTATTCATGGAAATACTTACAAAAAGGCCATTTTCCACTGAACATTCTCTTTAAATAGTACTCTAGGGTTATTTACATCTTTACAGTGTATTCAAAATACTCTTTTGGTGGCAGCCTCTTCACAAACAAAGAAGGTATGGCAGATTTTGGTCCCTATCCAAGGAGGGAGGGAATGGAAGAGGGCTGCCCTCTGAATCAGAAATCAACTCTTGACCTCTAGACCTTAATTCAGATGATTTGTGTATATTTGAGAAAACTGAACAGGCCTGACCAAAAATAAGAGGATTGTTGGGGAAAAACTCTTCTGCAACAAAGGTAGTTTTTCTTTTAAATTACATTAAATAAACATTCTCAAATTTACACAAGTGCATTCATGGTTGAGTGACAAGAAGTTGGTTTGAGATTCATAGTGGGTGAGGGGGAGTTAAGGGGGTGGGTTATGTTATTTGGCAGCAGCCAGCACTTTGGGACAAGCTGGCATCCAAGATCTTGGTTCACCAACACTCCAGGGGAGAACAGTTTGTGTTGCATATCTGTGGTTTCAGGCTAAAATAAGATAAAAATTTATTGGGGTGGGGGGTGTTAAAGTAGCTCCAATGTTATTGCTGATCATGATGCATTAAGTATCAGTTCCTGAGCTTTTTATCCCTGTATTTCAACATTTGTTCATTCAACCAATGATGTTGCATCATTCACAATGATTTTATTTTTTACTTGCCCTCTCTGAGAACCTGCACTGCAAAAGACAGACTTTTTAGGTTTACCATCTCCAAACATTATTAAAGTTGTGGATCATTTTTCCCCCAGGGGGAACAAAAATGATTAAATCTTAAGTTACTATTCAATAATATTCATTGTCAGTCTGGTAGGTAAACCACAGGTTGATAAATTAAAATTCATATCCATTTAAGCGCACAGCAGTGGAGTGCTTTAGTTAGTGGAGCGTAGAGAGTAAATTTCAACAGTCACACAGAATGATTGACTCTCATCCTCCAACAAAACCAAACGCCAAAAATGACATGACGCGAAAACAAAAGTTAATGAATAAAAAGGCATAAGTCTTTCATGAGTGTCTCCACTGGATCCCATTTGACCCCAAGTTGGCTGAAAATGCACACAACACCCACAACAACCTGAACCATTCCTACACTATTTCTATACTTCCTACACTGAGGTCTGTAGCATAGTCACTGTGAAAACACGACTAAACATCATCTGTTCCTCTCCAGATATGTCCTGCACTCCACCTGCCCATTGGAGAGATTATTCACTCTCATTTGTCACCTAAAAACAAGACAATCAAATCAGGGGAGGAGAATAATCAAGGGGAACGCCTGAGGACAGGTTTGCAGATTGGAAAGCAACCATGCTGAAATGTCCTACAGGTCAGACATCTCATTGCATAGGCAAACACTTCACCTGCAGCAATAAAATGCTTCCTTGTTTTCCCTTTTTGATATCTGCACTTGCATCATCCAGGGTCAACGCAGCTTTTAGTTTATACTGTGTGTAAACCAACATGACCATCAATAATGTTTATTAAATAGAACCCACTCAAGAGGTGACAGAGCTGGATGCTGTCTTGTTTTGTCTCCACGGGGGACCTGATACAGCAGGAAGAGGGGAGTTTAGAAAGATGTGGAAGGTTGTCGTGTTCAGTTCAGTTTGGAAATGAGCCAGTCTCAGAGCGTGTCCACGTGGGTCATGTTATTGGATCTGTTGTGGATCTCTTCAAGGAAGTTTTCCAGCTGTTCGATGAGAACACGCTTCTTGAACCTTTGCAGAGAACGGTAACAGCAACTGTTATGCTTCATATCTTAAACACTTCCTCAGTCATCAAGTTATCAAAAGCAACATCTTAGATGCTTTTATAAAAAATATTTTCTTATTTAAGTAACAAAATGTTGAATACGACCCTGGGATAGAGAACTGCTGAGCAACATATCATCTAGAAGTGAAACATGGGTGATTCGTTTCAAAACTACAACTACAACTGATTCAGTTCACAGCTTATCTGAGATGGCAGTAGAGGATGGTTGAACTTGTTACCTGGCCGCCTCTTTAATAATGTTTTGGAGGAAGATGAGCCGGGTGTCCAGAGTGCCCTGGATCTGCTTCAGGAGGAGGAAGATCTTCTCATAGTCTGTGAAGTGAATGAGGATTAATTGCTTGATTATTGCTGTGTAGAAGTCTTTGATCCAATTCTCTATTCAAATACAGTACATTAATAACATACAGTGTAATATAAAATATTGTAGTTTTTTTAATCAAGGTAACTTGTTTTCAGGCAGAAACTAATGATTATTTTATCTATTATCCATATCTTGTCTATACTTGTTTTGAAATTACATAGAAAACACTGACCTGATTACAGTTTTTGCAACAGAAAGCACTGACTCATTTATGTTTTAACTGTAAAATGTCCCACGCATTACATATTTTAGTCACACTTTTTAATGGCCCAATTTTTTGCCTGTTCTGACCGGTGAGTTTTCATCTTTATCAGTTTTCCTCCTTAAAGGGTGTTTATTTTTCCATTATCTATTTTTTATTTATGTTGGCAACAATTCAGAGCATGAGCACATGCACCTATGCACCTAAACCCATACACATTAGCTGTCACATATAAAAATTATTTTTTAAAAATAGGAATCAAGAGTCAGCAACCCTTTATAATGTAGACTACATCACTGTGTTACACTCAACAGCATGATGTTTTTGTAATATCCAGTTTTTGAGAAAAACAACTTTGTTCCAGGTTAAAACAAAGTTTGATTGCTGTGGAAAAGGCTACAATTATGTGAGTTCTTCTGGAAAAACAGGATGACAACAATGACAGAGGATGGTCATTTTACTTTGTTCTTTTTTTTTCTCACGGAAAACTACTTATAAATAAATAAATAAAATAGCAGTGGCAACTTGTAGAATAGAATGCAATTCAATACAACAGCCCTGGATTAAACATAAAGCATGTTTCTTTAAAGAAGCAATGATTCAGATCAATTGTAATTTGAGTTCCAGGTGTTACAGCAATTACAAGTGGGTATTAAAAACCTTAATACTTTTTGGTATGGACTGAAAAGTCTGCAGCATCAAGTATAAAAAACTGTTAAGTACCAGATTCTTCTTCATTCATTATGTAATCATATATTTAATGACTAAAACCATAATTTTGCCAATTTTGTCTTTAATCTGACATACAGCAGTTCTTAAAAAGGAACTTCTTTTGTTAAATTAAAAAGCTGTTGTGGAAAAATTTCTTGAGATATCAAAAAAAGTATTGTTTGGGTTTTTATAAAATTAGGTAGCATATTGACATGTGCATCAAAGAGTATTTATTAATACCCAGCCCTACATCTAAGCTGCTCCTTTAATTGTGTCCACCCCCAATGGACCATGAGAGGGTGTTCTACTTACGCCTGCCAGGTTTCCTGATTTCCTTGGTGATAAGTGCCCTCAGCTCGCTGTTGACCTTTGTCGTCTCATTGTGAATGTGCTTCTTCAGAGCTGCAGGTGACAGGTAGCGAGGCAGCTGGTCCTCCACCAGCACTACCTCCACCCCTTCCTCACTGTGCAGCGGCAGCTGCCCCACCTGGGGTCGCCCATTCTCGTCTTCGTCCCTGTGCCGGAGGTCCTGGGGATCTATGGCTGTGTGGTTCTCCCGGTGGTTGCTGGGTCCTGAGGGATGATCCGCCTCCATGTCTGAGTTTCTGTCAGAGCTATAGTGGTTCTGATTCAGGTTGATGATCAAGTCTGTTTCAGGTGCTCCATCGTTCATGTCTATGTCTACAAGATGACAGATTTAAAAGACAGTGCCATTTGTTCATTCAGTTTGTTTGTTTCTTTTGTGATATTCTTATCCAGCTTGTTAGTCTTGGTGGAAGAATTTGTACCCTAACCCTAATTTATTAATGGATTAATTTGCCCTATGGCAGATTTTTACTGGCATGTTTATTTGCTTTTTCATGCATCTCTGAATTATTTGCACCAAGTCAGATGTATTGCTTGGATGATGTATGTATGGAGAGTTTAGGATCCAGTACTTTTGGAGCTTGATCAACCCAGCAGACCCAGGAAATCTCTGAAACTGCTGATTTAATTACTAATCACCAAAAACATGGCAAACGAATTTTCCACATGTAGCTGCTATAGCTGTTGTTTGTGTTGTGACTTTAATCCACTGCTGATACCACTGTGAAGAGCCTAATCTATGTGATAGATTAGCAGATTAGCAGAACTGTTCTCAATTCTAAATTCACCAAAAGTTGAGCTCAGTTTAAAAAAAAAAAAAAGCACTGAAAGCTGGTCTACTTTTTCAGAGACTTATCATTCTAGCTGAAAAGACGTATGACATAATAACAGGTTTGTTGTGTTCTCAATACAAATTTCACCTCCTGTGGGTCGAGGACTGGCAGGGGGTGTTACTGGAGGGGTGTAAGCCCTGCCAAGACGCAGCAGTGGTGACAAGCAGCGGCGTCTCTTGGGACCTCCGCCCTGCATGTTGTTGCTGTCTCCTGGTCTCTTGCCCTTGTTCTGAGGGCTGGTCACAAACTCATCTGCCTCGTCAATCATCATGCCCTGAGAGAAAAGTGAGGAAGACAGTTAATGACAATTTCTGTGTTTCTACATCAGTAATTTCCATATGGTTAGGGTTGATATGAGTTAACCTTCTTGTCCAGTTTGAAGGGGTTTCCAAATGTGTGCAGACGTTTGGGCTGTTCAGGGTCTGCATCTCGGAGAGGCTGTGGAGCAGCTTTGAGGAAGTCCTGGTAGTTGCCCATCTGGGCGATTGGCACACTATGGAGTTGGTCTGGACAGAAGAAAAAAGAAATTCACCAAAATAGAGGGAGAAATCTGCATTTTTTGAAGAATAATTCATCAAATCCTCAGTCAGTGGTTGAAGTTCTCACCTGGCATCATTTTTAACAGGTAATACAGGGCAGACTTATGACCAAATAACAGAGAAACAGCTGAGACATACCCGAATCCTGCCCTCTGAGGGTACAGACGCTGGTGTTGAGCAGGTTTCTCCTCATTCGGCTCAGCTGGTCCAGTAGGTGACTGCGAGGGATGTCATAGGGATTCCTAAAGCTCTGAGGTTTCAGGCCCTGATGAGGACACAAGACAGAGGGGATTGCAAAGTGAGGGATTTTAATTTAAATTCAGCCTCCATTAAAGTCAAGAAAGACGGTAATTTTCAGGTGAAATACTACTACTACTGGCTGCAACAGAGTGGATATACAGTGGATACAGCCTGAAAGAGACAACTGCCTTTCAAATATCAAAGCACTCAAGAACTCAAATAGACACATAAAACACCTCAATGGAGACAGAATCAGGAGGATTGTTGGATGGAAAGCCAGGAAAGAAAGGAAAGTCTGAGCAGAACTTGAATAAGTAACAGCGAGATTTGATCAAGGGTCTGCTCTTTTAAATTGGACATCAAAATCACAACTGTCCAAGGAAATGCAGCTCACTTAACATCAGTAAAAGACAATGTTAAGGTGTGTAATCATGACTGAATAACACTTCCTTATAGAAGCTGTGTATCCTCAGAAAAACTTTGTGTTAAGGGTAGATTAAAAATAATAAAATGACCTTATTGAGCAGTGCTAGATGAAAGCCTTGAAACTCTTTTGGGTTGAGCTCCATAGGCAGGGTCGTGGCCTCTCCTGTGAGACTCTGCAACTGCTGGATGAAGTCCCTGCGATGGGCCAGAAATACACCTCCGCCCCGCCAACGCACTTTGATGCCAGCCTCTGGCGGTGGCTTTTTACCAATCGAGGCAATAAGGCGATCATACTCGATTTTTGACTGGAAATATGAACAAATAAGATGTTAGAAGTGTGCTTTGTAACATTCAGTATCTCTCATGACGTTTAACACAATATAACATAGCAACACTTTCCTTTAATACCCCTACTTAGCATTTATAAGCAGTATATAAAACTTAATAAATGGTTTACAACACATTATAATGTAGTTGTAAGAAGTTTATTACTGTATTTGTGAACAACTAACTCTTCCAGTTGGCACCCATAAAAGGTGCCTGGTGTAAAAACAAATGTGGAGAAATGAATGACAATACAGTAAAACGCAGTTGTAACAATATAAAATAGGTCTTCATGTGATAGGGTATAATTGTTGAAAAATTCTGTTTATTAATAAACTCCTCAAAATGTTCTTATGGGTGTTTATAACTAGATTATAGCATATTATAAACACTTTATTGAATGTTTACATACTGCGTATTAATGCTAGAGGACTGAAGATAAAGTTTTACTAATGCAAATAACATCTACTAGAACTGCAACTACAAATGTGCTACAAACATGTTTCGATGTGTACTTTTAAAACATACAAACAGATCTTCTTCAATATGTGGCTAAACATGAAAAGACACAACAGCCAAACAACAAACCTGCTGACTGAGCTTCTTCAGGTAGGAGACCACACTGTAGCTCAGGCCGTACTCCATGTTGTCAGCCAGCAGGTTTGGTGCTCCCATGATTCTCAGAGCTTTCCTCAAAGACTGCAGAAAGAACACCGCAATAAGACCAGCATGGTATCTTTCATGGTTTTAGTATGTTACTCGAAAGAAATTAAACTTAAAGAGCTGAACAGTGATTCCAAGTCCACTGACCCCAATATAATATGGAGGCATTGTCTTCAAGTAGTTCTCAAAGGACTGTCGCCATTTGATGGTTGGCTTGAATTTGTGCACTTTGATCAAGTCATCTGCAAAAAGAAAGCAAAATAACAGATGGCTATAGACAAATGTTAAATTACCAGTGTTCTGAAATTATTAGGCACTAAGAGAAATGATGGCACAGGATCACATACAGAGAGACAGACAGAAAATGAGGGAGAATGAGCCATCAGTCTTACCCAGAAGTGGCAGAAGCACAGGGTAGTTGTAGGGCATCACAAACAAGTTGACACAGTTGAGAGCTGTGCTGGCCTTCAAGTAGCCAAAGGGTTGGCCAAGGTCGCTGTACTTGGCACTGTTACATACAAACACCTAGTAGACAGAGAATAAAACTTTGTACAAAATGTACAAATGTGCAACTTGAATGCAAATAATGTGTGTTATGCCATGTTTTACCACAATCCACTTTAATTACTGGATCATGAGAATGATTTAGTAATTAAAAATATAATGAATTTCAGATTTAAGTCTTAAAAAGAATTTACTGTTTGTGAGTGTGTCTGCTTGTGATGGTGCTGTACCTGCCAGCAGGTGTGCGGGGACTTCCTCTCCAAAATGTACTGTGTGAGAGGTGAAGGCTCCAACTCATATTTGTCAAAGGGCACCTTGTCTATCACCATGGGCTCAGCATCCAGACAGGAGAAACGTACGTGGGGGTGGGCTGAGCGTGGGGGCTGGATGCGGCACAGGGGGAGAGGTAGATACTGTTATAGTACATGGTAAAATCAGAATCAGAAATACTTTATTTATCCCTTGCGGGAATTTGTTGAGTTGCAGTGCTCCAATTCATGTGTACAATAAAAATAAATAAAATAAAGTAATAACAAAATATGAATAATAATAAAATAACCCCCAATCCTAAACTACAAAGACAAAGAAATATAAAAATATACCCCCATCGATAATAAAACAATATGTACATATTTAGTACTTATATTTAAATTTTTTATGTACAGCATAGTTAACCGGTCATTGCACATGGGTGGAGAAGACATTAACAAGTACACTCTGATCATCAACATTAATGTAACTATAATACTAGATACCTTTTTTAGCCTGTCTACAGAAAACATCTTGAATCTGTACTCAATAAAGACCGGTTATTGGCATGTATCTATTACTATCTATACTATAGTTAACTTATACTAGTATATTATTTAGTATAACTTGTGTTAACGTGTGTTGTGCTGTTTCTTTGGGTAATGAAGTATAACTTGTGTTAACGTGTGTTGTGCTGTTTCTTTGGGTAATGAAAAAAACTGTCCAAGGTATGAATGCAAGAAATTTAACAGGCCTTACAGGGTACGATGAAAAGTACATTGTCAAACCACACAAATATTCTTCTTTGATTTAGTTTTTCTGATTCCTCTAGCTTCTTACCAGTGTGGGGGAGTTCTGGTCAGGCCAGAAAGCCTCTGGGATGGGCCAGTGACCGATGGGAACACCGGTTTTAGGGTTAGGACGTACGTAGATGAGCTTGTGGCAGCAATGCCAAGGCTGCGGACCGGATTTCACCACCTCAGCTGGGGCATCTGTACAGGAAAATACATGAATCTAACTTTATGGATCTAACAACCAACAGAAACTTAGACAAGGAGGTGTTTGTGAGACATAAAACAAAACAAAATGATTTTGATACACACTGAAACAGTGTGTAGGCACTTAAAATATGAAAGTGGGGGTTTAAACAGTGACATCCACCAGCTGTTTATGAGCAACAGTGAAGAAAAGCACAGAGAGGATTTAAAAAACAGTGAGTGGGAGAGAGCAAAGAGCTTCTCTACTAATCAAACAGATGCAGTGTAATAGTTGTCAACAAGGTCTTTAAGAAATCAGGAAGTCAAGAATAAATTTCACTCAGGTGTCTCTTACCCTCCACTGGAGGAGGGTCTGGCCCTGTCTTCTCAAAGTTTATCACCACGCCACTCTGAATTTTCTGCACAAGAGACTCCAGACACTGATTCAACATACGCTGAGAGAACACACTGTAAGAACGTCCTGCAACACACAGACATACATGTATTTAAGTATAAACCTGGAAAATGTGAATAAGTTCAACACAGTGTTCTAGGGTTGGTCCTCAGTAGCTTTCCACTGAATCTGAATTAAACACTGTGAACATTTATCAAATCTGGCTCCTTTCAAAACTACTTTGGTTTAGCGTTCATCAGTTTTAAAGCTGCATTAATTTTTTTCTGCACTTGGGGGCAGTGGAAATAAGATGAAAACACATCTGACAAATTTTTTAATGAGTGTTCTGCCAGCACCTGAGAAAAATGTTGTGCTATTCAGCTGCTAAATGTTCTATTTTCTTCTCCAGTTAGTCTCTATGTTTGCCAACTGTTTGTTGGGCAGGAAGTGCATGGTGGGTCTGAAAACAGCTTCTTGCTGCTGCTGTAGTGCAGTTAAGAATGAATCACAGTGTTTTATGAGCCATAAAAATAAAATAATAACCTATAAGAGAATGAATGGGTCCATGGCACTAAGGGGAACTACAGACATGGGTGATAATTTTTTACACAATGAATGACCATTACATGTGGTATGTGTAATTATGTGTCATTTTATACTTAACATAGAAAATATTTATTAATGCAGCTTTAAGTAACAAAAAGTTGCATATTACTTTAAATTTAAGAACTAAAACTCTACCTTTGTCACAGATATAACACTAGTCTTTGAGTGCAATTTAGTTGAATGATTTAGCATAGATTTTTAAAATCCCAAAATTCCCAATCTTATGTATCTGAACCTCAGAAAAATCAAATCAACTCTAAATGAATCTAATCAAGATTTTCTGATTCAGATCAGTGTACCATTTTCAGACCCATTATTTAGACAAATAACTACCTGGATGTTTGGCATGTTGCCTTTCTTGTGAGACTGGATAAAGGCTTAACGAATCCAGGTATTTTACCAACATAAAACCAGATCCAAAATGGTACCATCAGAAATTAAATGTAAGCAGAAATTTATCCCCTATCCTAACAATATTGCTGGATGAAAGCACATGATACTTTTTACATGTAAAGTGCTCTTACTGCAGTATCTGATACATTCAGTGCAATTTCAGGCACACTCTACCTAACAATGTGTTCATCTTTATGGAGGTACAGTCTTACACAATGGATGCAAAACAGCACATTTTCATGAAATGTAGCTCTCAAGCTCTCAGTCTGCTTTAGTTTATTCATCACAGTATCAGTCACAGGACAGTAAAGGTCACACAAGTAAAGAGCATGAATCAGACACACTGTCTTACAAAGCAACTGATTGGTCTAATTCAGCCCTCTGGCCATTTACTGCCTCCAACTTCACCTCTAGTGACTTTGTTAGGCACCCATTCACTCACTCATTTCAAAAGGCTGTGGCTTTGTGCCTGTCCATTACTGCCATCAGCAGTAATGGACAGGCAGCATGTACCATAGACTGTTGGTGACAATGGAGCTGTGTCATGTTCTACATTCAGCACCAATGACTGCTACACAGAGCTTTGGTTTGCTCTATTCTGTCTGTGTGTCTGTTCCTCCTGCCAGCTGCTTCCACAACCAGACAGCATGAGGACTGAAGACAGGAGGTGTCTACTTCTTAAATGTCTACTTCTATAAGTGGATGTTCTTTAAAACTAGTAGGTAGGCAGCCAGGGTTTGGTTTTTTTTTCTATGGCCAGGGGAATTACAGATCGAAATCATTGGCCTGAAAATATGTGATCAGCCTGTCAGTGTAACAAAGACAGTTCCAATCATGGACCAGGTGGGAAAATCTGTGCTTTCTAACCTTAGACAACAAGTACTGCCGAAGAGCAAAGCACTTAAACCCTCCACAACAACTCCAGTGTTGCGCAGTGGTTAAAACAAGCGCATGCTGCGTTTGTAAAAGGTTCTTCAGCTCCCACTTGCAAACTTGTAAACACAAGTCACTGCTGAATGTGCAAGACAGTGCTGATCAGAGCTGCTCCGGGCTGTCCCTCACTGAAGTGAAAAACTTTTGCAAAGACAATCTTCTATCTCTATCTTCCTTAAATCTTTCCTTTAAAAGAAGTAATTATTCTTCCCTGTCTTTGTATTGACAGAGATGATTCATCTGCTGTGCTACGGAATGCATTTAACAAAAATATATATATATATATATATATATAAAAATTTTGATCTAGTACTATAAATACTTTACAGCATGTTCCACAGGGCTCTGTTAGAGAAATTAGGCCTGTGTCACTCCCAAGAGGAATATGTCTAATGTTTTTCCAAAATAAGATTATAATGGCATCTACACTCAGTTGGCAGTTTATTAGATAAAACTAGGTAAAACTAATGCAGCCTAATACAACAGTCCTGGAATAAATTCTCCCTTCATGAAGATTATAATGTTAAATTTTTGAAACTGTTTAAGCGTTGATTCAACTTTATGGTATTTTGGAGGGTGTAGTACTCAGTATTGTTGAACTGTATTCCATTATACAGAGGTGTTTATGTTATTTAGCCTACCTCTTCACTATCACTTGTCATATGGTGTTTAAATGTGATGTTTTTACATTAGCCAACTGTCAGTAATGTTTGAAAAGAACTAAGTAAGTACAACTATGTAGTTTTCACTTTTATTTCTCTTGCAGGTAACAATTATATCTACTTTATACCAGTTTATAAATGCTGCATACACAAAGTCTCCTAAATCTAAACACGTAAATAAGTAAATGGTTTTTCTTAACTACTGAATAAAAAATGTATGGCTTACATGCTGGATCTGCTTTACATATTTGTTTGTGTCTTGTAAGCCTATGTGGGCTGGGCATATTTGCATTTTATGAAACAATAACAAAAATCTTATCATCAACATTACTGCAGCAATGAAAATAATGTCAAAATATCCCTCTGCGTTTGGAGAAGCTAACTAATTAACCCAAGGCTGCTCAGAATAATTCCATAATGTGTAACTGTATTTTTTAAAAAGTAGTCTAGTGATTTACTGTTGCATTTTTATAAAGTCTGGAGACTTGTAAGAGACAGATTAAAGAAAGCATGGTCAACAGAGGCTGAGATATCCTGTGGATATCAAGCACCTGCAAAATGCAACTCTATAGCCTCTTTTACTAAAGCTTCCCTGTCTTTTAAATGTCCTCATCTTTAAAACTTCATGCCACATTTTGTGACAGATATTTGAAGCATAAAGCCTAAACCTAACCTTGATATTTTCTCTGACAATGCTCCTCCAGAGCTATGCTAGACATTATACAATTGTTTTCACAGGCCAAGCAGTACTCCTCAGTACAAGTACAGTGACCATTAAAACTGGTGTGGTACCCCTTTAAGCATGCACTCTACATAGTTTACATAAACCAAATGCTAGCAGTCTGCGTACCTCCAGTCACCTCACACATGGGGGTGATGGGAGAATCGTCAGGCGGGACGCCTCCAAGGGGTTCAGGCTCCACCGAAGCATTCCCAGGGATCCGCAGCACCAGAGCAAACAGACGCTGGTCCCAGCGGAAAGGCTCTTTGGTCAGCTCACTGCCCGGCAGCGGGGTCGTCAGAGGCAGGTGGAGCTGGACGGTGGAGAAGGAGACAATGACAGTGTTAACAACAGAGGACAACAGATAAGACAATGGCAGAGTGCTTAGACTGGAAGTGGGTTGGACAATATGATGCTGTATGCATATAAAAAAACAACATGCAGTTCCAAGATCAGTACTTAAGTAACTATAATCACATGTTCAAAAACATTTAAGAAAATTTCAGTGTTCATTTCTTCACAGTAATAAGAACCTTTCATAAATTTTCTTTTCAGACTATTCTTGGGCAGGCCAGATTTTTAAATAACTACTGGAAGAGCTGCAGTTAAAATCAAACTTCACTTGGTAACTTGTGTCCAGTCTGAATAGGCACAAGCCTGGACTTATAACAGAAGCCATAAATTAGACTGTGGCTGCAGAATCAAGGATTTAAGTATATGTGTCTGACCTCCACAAGTCTTGCTTCTCAAGCTACAAAACTGACTACATGGCTTCAGCTGACAACTTGTGAGAACCGCAGAAATAAATAAATTATCTAAAGTAGAGCGAATTAGTGAGTCAGTGAGGGGATAGTTTTAATCTGACTAGCACGCCACAGAGGAATCATCACAGTGGCAGCCCTGTAAACCTGCAACATTACATGCTAACACAACTGACCTTTGTAGTTGTACTTGTCATACATTTTTTCTGATACTTACTAGGTCAAATAATTAATCAAGAAATCAGGTGACAATAAACAATTCTTAGTTGCAGCCCAAATGTTGTTGTCACACAAAAGCTTAAAGTGACCAGGATTACAGTTTCTATCATTTGTCTAAGGTAGAGATATTTACCTAAAAGGGAGCTGAAAATAAGAGAGACAAGACATGATGCCTTTGTGTTTTGCCTCACAATGATTCTAATTTTATCAGTGATAGAGTAGAGTTTGTTGCATGTGTTAAAGTGAACATTGTGGGGTCAGACAGACTCTTGAGTCGTCATCCAACCAAGCAGGAAGTAGTCCTGATTGGCTGGGACCTCTCGTCTCTGGGGAGATTGTTGGCTGACCTCGTCTTGGACTCCGCCACTGCTCGTCAACTTGTTGCCATCAGTGATAGCAATGATGATAGCGGGTTCAAGGAAAAAGGGATTCCTTCCCTGCAAAAAAGATATATTCACAATTAATCTAAAAACTAAACCATGGGATTAGATAAAAGTCATGTGTAAAATTAAAAGAGTTAAAGAGCAAAATTCATATTGGAATTTAGCATTTGTATATTTACGGCACTTGAATATCAATCACAAATGAGCACATTTAAGCCATCATTACATAGGTAATTTACAGGGGACCTATTTTAAGTGAGTGGGTGTGTGAAAGAGAGAACCCTGACTCTAGGGAATAATCAGAAAGAGGAAAAGTACAGTCTTTATCACAGAGTGACTGCATCTATACCTCTGAGACAACTATTACTGTGTATCTGCAGTATACTATCCTCCATGATGGCAGAATACATTACCAGAGGATCTACATGAAACTTCTTTTCTGCTAGACCCAACAATATTTCATGACATCTGCACTGCACACTGATAAAATGAAACTGGAACAGCACTGCATTTATTACTATACATCAGCCCTGTGGGATCTCCACAGAGGCCACATTAAAACTTAGTGAGTCAAGGCAGCCCCAACAAGTCCTGTCAGCAAACAGTTAGCATGCAGGCCCCTGCTGCATAGTCATATAGAAATAAAGTCCATCCTGCCCTGACAGCGGTGCAATTATTAATGGACGTGGATGCACTCACTTTGAATACTACCTGTAGGCTGTGTTTTCTGCCAAATGATGGATCTGTCCAGTTACACAAACTGCCCAAAGTAAACAGAGCAGGATACTACCAAGATCCACGCTGGTCAAGGTATCCATGACAACCTTGATATTTTTTTTCTCCTTACCCAAAAATCCCTTTATGATATCAGACACTTACTTCACATGCTGATGAGTAGAAGATGAGGCTAATTTACCAGATGAGTGATTAATTTATCCAAGTCACATCAGCTCACTAAGATTGTACTATTGCTATGCAATTAGGTGCTGGTCATAACAGAGCTTTTCAAAAAACAAACACAAATACAGCAACTGAAATCATACTGTGGTACATTGTATCAGTCCATATTTACAACACAGAATCAGCCAGCTCTGCTCCTGTAATCCTGTCTACTACAGTCTGGCAAGTCAGTGTATTGTTGTTTGTTAAGATAAGATAATCCTTTATTAGTCCCACAATGGGGAAATTTACACGTTATGTTATGTTGTATGTATTCTTATTTAACTTCATTTTATTCTTTTTGACATTTTTTCTATTCTTTTTGACATCTTATATTTATCTGCGCTGTCATTCTAAGAGTTGCTAAATGGTGTTTCATTGTTTTGAAAAAACAGTGACAATAAAGATGTATTCTATTCTATTCTACTCTATGTGTAGAGCTGAATCAACTAGTCAGTGAGTTAACAAAAGATCTGATAAGTGATTAATTAATTGAAGATGGCAAACATTTGCTGGTTTTAGCCTCTCAGATGTGGATCTTTTCTTCATTTTTGTCTTGTGTGATTGTAAACTGAATAACAGACCAAATAATTATCAATTAATTAAAAATGATCATACATAAATCGATAATGAAAATAATAATTAAATGGACCCATAACCATGTGTAGATCTGTCTATGTAGCCAGTTACAGCAGAGTCAATCTGAAGCAGCAGTATCTCTGGTCTTCTCACACAATGCCAGACTGATGGAAATCCATGACTGCCTTGTTTATCAACCCCACTGACATGTTACAGCAAAATCTCACCAGTCTCTCATCCTTTCTTGTCCTCTCTTTCTACTGCTCTTTCATTGCCCTCTTAATGTAACTGCGATCAGTGTCAGGATTATCCGCTGACTGGTTCCCTCTCTTCCTACATAGCCCTCTTCATCTCCCAGGGGAGAGTCATCTCAGACGCCTGGCAACCTGGGAGCCTCTTTGTTACTGAAGAGAGAAGCACTCCAGGGAAATATTAACTCACCCACAGGCTTACTCCCTTTTGTCTTCCCCCTCTCCAGGTCTCTACCTCACTGAACATCTTACACCTTCAGCACTTAGGAACATGGGGATGAAAAATCAAAGTCGACTTTTCTTTATGGATTAAATCAGAAAGACAGAAGATGATATTGAAATAGTGTACAGGATACTTCAAATACAGTACCAGCAAAACAAAAGTTACAGCATCACTTTGGTTTGGCTTTGATTTACAGCTGTTGAAGCAAACTGAGATTGAAAAAACACATTAAGCATAAAGTGCATGTAGTCATCAGACTGCTTATGAAACCTTTGTCAGTCTTTACTGCTCAAAGAACTGCAACTCAAAAGGTTCAAGCTGACTGCTAGAATGCTTGTAAACTTGAGTTAGAGTGACTCAGAGTTTCAGATAATTTTGTCCAAGTTCAGAGTATATTAGGTTTATCACTAACACCACCTGCTACCATGGTCTACTTTAATCAAATGATTATGTGTACTGATAAAAGACAGTATACACAGGGTTAGACAGCATCAGTTTTAGTGTATACATGGCTGTTGCTCTCTAAGAGTTAATCACTGTTCATGAACAAATCAATTTAATACCAAAACGCACTTGTTCCACTTCCTTTGCAAAAAAAAATCCTTTCTAGCAAACTAGTAAAGCTTCACTTTAGGAAACAGAGAGAGTAACAAAACAAAATACAACAGCAGCTCATGGGAGGTGTGATACACCAATGTTATTCAACAAATTAATTAATCAAATATCAAACAGTTAAAAGATTAAACAATATTTGACAAAATTTAATTGATAAATTAACTCATTAACTGGATTCAGTTTGTCAAATGTGAAGATTTGCTTCTTATCTTTTCTGTGAAACTTTGGTCACTTTCCATGGTTTTTGAGTATTTCAAAATTAATCTATTCTTCAAAATAAGGAAAGATTAATCAATAATAAAAATAACTGTTAGCTGCAGCCCTTTAACAATGACCATTGTAACACTTCATTTGTAAAATACACTAGATACTAGTAATTACAGCATGGGCCACGATGTCAGAGTGAAATTGTGCATACAGGAGGGTGTGCCCTCTTTTCTGAAAGTGATCTTCTTCGAGTTGTAGAAGGCACAGGAGAGAGGTCATCAAATTACAATCACCGTCAACCTGTCATTACAGGCCACCAGTAACTAGTGCAGGATGGAGTAACCTTGACCTCTGCAAGGTTTGTTTGTGTTCACAGCCATGTGTGTGTGTCCATTATAACCTTATAACAGGGTTGGTATTTGACATTCAAACTCTGCTAGAGTGCCAGACCTGCATTATGTATGTTGTAAGTATGCTTCACCTTTGATGACAAGCATCTTCCAATTGATACATGGGAATTCTTAACTAAATATTAATTATTGCTCCCATCCTCCTGACTGACCTCCACACTGGGAAACAAACATTCATATTCTGTATCAACCACAAGAGTGCAGATTCACCCAGCAGCCAAACTGGGTAAGTACTACACTTTTAAGCTTACATAAATAATGACATTCTGTTTCCCTGCCAGAAAACTGCAATGCTGGAAAGAAGACAAGGAACTCTTACTGACCATTATGTGTCACACTATGAGGTAACTAGCATGATGAAAGAATACTGTCATTTGTTGCAGGAAAGTCATAAGGCTTACATAAAGTAGTACAAAACTGAAGGCACAAATTCTATCTATGGTACCCCCTCTCACACAGCTTCACTTTCAACAACTACCTCCCTAAATTAGAAATTTGACAACAAAGACTAAACTGCTGACGTCATTAGGTGGCACTTTTTGGGACTAGTCCAGTAACACTGAGTTAGTTACAGACTTTGTGGCCTAAAATAATATTTGTTGTAGGCTTCCTGCTGCAAATCAGACCTACTCTGCAGTTCAGCTAGAGAGGAAACTTAGAGAAAAACTGAGTTGTGCAATATCAGGACAGTAACATCAGTCCAGTTTAAAGCACATTTTTCCTATAACTTCTCCTTGAATATCCCAGCATTTGTGAACAGAATATTTAAATAACTCAGACTTTCTTGTCAGATAAACGTTGGATAAATGTTGGAGAAAGAAAAAAACAAATCCAAAATAACCTCAGTTATTTTGTTTTTAATATTTTGTCCACCACATTTATGTTAGAGGGTAGACTAAATATTAGACACCTCTCTGTATAGTACAACCCCCATAGTGACCATTAAGTTGAAACATTTCTGTAAAACTATTTAAAAACATTAAACCGTAATTTAAAAAGTTATATATGTGCAGATATGTTGCACTACAGTGCATTCATTTTAGCTGGGTGTATCTAATAAAGTATTAGCATGTGCGTATCTGTGCAGAATTCATTAACCATTTATCCCTCTAAGGCTGTAAGAGACCCTCAGATTTCAAATACATCATGTACCTCACAGCTAATATCCAGCTCTAATCTCTACACAGCTAAACATATTAGCAAAAAGATATCTGTGATTTAAGAGCACAAATGAAAGGCTCCAATGCAATGGTGGAACGGTTGCTGAAAATTGTTCAAGTTTTTTTCCCCTGTTGCTGTTATGTTTGTGTCTTGAGCACATTTGTGGGGTCACAGTATGCAGGTGGTTGATGCTTGAAAGACTGGGAAATTGGGGTAGGGGAGTCAGGGTGGTTAAAGGGGGGTCTGTGGGGGGCATACAGCACCTTGTCATAGCACTTTCTAAACCTGATTTCCTTTTCTGGCCTCTTCAGTGCTACATACCTGTCCATAGTTGTCTATCCCAGTCACTAATCTATTGAGATTGAGTAAATCAAAAGCGGTCCTCAAGGACTGGCCAATAGTTGTGAGCCCAGTTGCTTGGAGGTTCCTCAGCTCTGTCATAAATGTGGCATGGCTCTCTTTCCATCCAGCCTTTAAAAAACAAAACAAAACACAACTGGTTAACACAACCATTAAGCTTGATGAGTACTTCCACTGTTGTGAACATTAGGCAACTTTTATAGAAATCAATAGTGCTTTTATTGTGATTCTGAACTGATAAAAGATCTGTTTAGGTCGCTTCCTCTCTATTTGCCCAAGCCAATAATTTGACAGCACAGCAGTCACGACCTTGATCTGTTTCTATCAGCTAGTGTGACACACACACTTGAGTCATATATTTAAAAAAGTGGCAAAGTCGCCAAGTGCACCGTAACTGAAGTGGCACTTTGGTCTAACAATTAAAGTAGGCTAGTACCCCACCACCCCATCCCCCTTGCTCATTCTCCTCCCCCCTCCTCCCCCTAAAAGATATCACCTCGCTGTATAAATAACACCCAGAGTTCCTTGCTGCTCACATTGAAACAAAATGTCGGCCATGTTTTAAAGGGGGTATGAAAGCTCCTCCTGAAGATTTTCTCTACACGATTGATGTAGTGATCACAACGTGGTGGAGCGATGGAAGGACAGTCAATCTACGCAATGTAAAGCTGGACATGACCCGAAAACAAACTCTACCTTTATCCCGAAGGGAACGTCTTCAAAATTTACCAACATATACCGGTCCCCTCGGCTCGCCGGATCTCTCCCTCTGAGCTGTGGAAACAGTACAGAATTATTTACGGTTATTGAGAGATCAGGTTTGACAGGCGAGCTTTGCAACAGTACAATGATGATCTGGGGATCCCCCAGTATTAATGTGTCCCGTGGTTACAGTACCTTCATAAAAGTCTCAACAGCGCCTTTTGCTATGTCCAGATAGGTAGTGCCCAGATGGGTGCGCTGGTTCATTGAAGCGGACGTGTCTATCAGAAAAAGTAAAACGGGCATTGTGATGGTAATGACACGTTCTGCATGGACTTGGTGTCAGTACAACCGGCCAAAACGCAAAAAATCTTTTGTTCTCCTGCCGCCTGTGTCAGCTAGCTAGCTAGCTGGCTAACTGTCTGTCTCACACATTCTTTCAAAAAAGTGTAAGAATAGTGAGTGTAGAAGCCCTTTCCGGGCAAACTAAACTAAAAACCTCAAACCCTAGGGGCAGGTTATTGATTCACGAGGGATTTTGATAATTTTTACAATATTTTGCAAATATTCCTAAGTTTCATAGAAACAAAGTTCCCCCTTGAAGAGAGTCCCTGCTTCTCCCTATACTGAATGCGCTGTAGCTTGTCCACTGGTTTTAACCTAAGATCCGCGCCTGACCCCGCCCCCCAAGCGGTTTTTTACCGTCATGTGTACGAATACTCGGTCCCCATTGGCTGTCTAAGGGCACTTATTACCATATCCAAATAAGGCTAAAGCTGAGTGTCTCATGCGCATGCTTACCCGAGAGGCAGGAATGCAAGGAAAATGTCCTGTACATGCATTTTACGTTAAAGAATACAACATTTGAGACGACGCAATCCTTTTTTGCAGCATTACCGCAGTTGTTTAAGAGCATATTATTTAGGGTTGGGTCTGTGTGCGCCGATTACATAATCAACATTTACTTAATCCTATGTACGGGCGTGGGCTACTGTGAAAGAGAGAGAGAGAAGGCAAAGATAGACAATATAAAAAAAACAAAACACACTGAAATATTAACCAAGGAATGCACCCAGGATGCACAGAAACTACTCACAGGCACTACGGCACTTTGTTTCGTGTGATGACCAAATAAAGACAACCCTTTCAGCTAATCTGAGGGAAAACAGGTTTAGTTGAATAGTCGCTGCGAGGGATTGACATGCGCGCACGCACTCACACACCCTGCAGCTCGAAGATGGCCATACTTTTTCTTTCCCATGTATATAATATGAATAAAAATAAAACTGAAAACTATTATTCCAACAAGAGATTTAAGTGGTGGGAAGGCTTCTGATGCTACACAAACACAATCTGTAGTAATATGAGATATTTATGTTTCAAATGATTTACTACACACTTGAGAATTGTTGCAATTAATCTCCAACAATATACACAACATCCTGACTGATTTGGGTCCATTCTGAATGCCACATGACACTCAGTCAGACGTGCGCGATTGTGCAAGACAGTTTACATAATGTAGCCTTTGGAAAATATCATCACTTCCGCAAGGAAACCATCCGGTAGCAAGCGATAAGAGCGCGAAGAAAGGTCTATTGCCTCTTGTCTGGTAAGAGTTCTCTGGAGCAAGACACACACAGTTCATTTTCCGGTGTGTCACTGACACGTTTTTCAGAATAAAATAATTTATGTGGAGGGATAAAACTACGGAAACGTATTGCTGCCACACTAGCAAAAACGCAAAAGGTTTCACGTTATAACGTGAAAGTATAACGTGAAAAGTTTCACGTTACAACGTGATAACTTTGTTTAAAGTCACAATCTATAAAAGTTTTACGTTATAACGTGATAACTAGGCAGCGTTTCATGATAAAAGTTTCACGTTATAACGAGATAGTGGTCTGTTTTTATTCCTCTGGTGTGGCAGGGTATTGCTTCGTATAAAACAGTGCACCAGTTGTACTGACATTTATTTAGAAGGTCAACCAACTAATTATATGGTATGCGTGGAGAGTCAGCAGTGGAAGGTTAAGAAATCAAGCAGCCCACATTTTAGGGCCGAATCTTCTGATTATATAGATGTATTTATATATGTATAGTTATAAATATTATCAGCTTAGTACCACGAACAACAAAGAAATATATCAAATCATTAAATTTTAGAGGCAGGAACTAGCAAAACTAGCATTTGCCATTTTTATTTTTAAATGACTAAAGTGATCATTCCATTTTAAAAATTGTTATTTAGAATTTTCTCTATTTTAGCAATTGCTTAAAGTCGGTGTAATGCAAATTCCGGCTGTCTCTAAACACATGAATTATATTAGAAAATAGTTCCTTAAAACATGTGTAAAATCTGTAAACTATGCATTACTGCATTACTTATAGTGGACTTAGTTCACAGTTTTCCATCAGTTTCATTTTCAATGGCTCGTTGATGCACTAGAGCCACCACTAAGCATAACCTGCCCCTAAGACTGTGACTGTTATAAATAGCAGCACTGCTTTAGTATTAGGTCTTTTCCCGCTCGACTATTACAGGCTTCACTACCCAACTATGCCGTCGTCAATATATCTTCCCTGGAGGCCAGAGTTTGCCAAACAGCTCTGTCATTGCCTTATTTAATTTTCAAAGGCAATAAGAGGAGGTTGATTCATTTTGTCATTACCCGCTGTCACTTTTGAATGAGGCCAATGATGCCAATAGGCTGCCAACTGTAACTGTGCTGCATCACTCCTATGAGTGGGCGTGGTTTCAGTGCTTACAGCGGACACGCCCCCAGTCTCAAAGCAGAGAGGGCTCCTTATTTTTTCATGATTTTAAAACCTAATTTTATACATTTGATGATCTTTTTAACCATTCAAATTTAGCTGAGAGGTTAATTTTTTTTTCCTGTGGTGTGAATAATTCAGAACACCATTAGTATCACTGCTTTACACAGACTTTAATCCTTGCAGCTCTACCATATCTTAGCAAATATTTTACTCAAGAACAAAGTTGAGATAATTAAGTATTTCGATTTGTGCTACTCCGACAATATAGTTGTCTGCTGCATTTATTTGACTGTGGTTGTTGGTTATTCTGCAGATTAAGACTTACAAAACAAATGCATTGACACAGTTTATACTTCCAACAGCATATAAAGTAACCAAAAGCTACAATATTAACATTTTTCTTAGTGCTTAAGTGATAAAAATTTAGAAACAGTAATATAACTCTCTAAAACTAGCCATTCTGCATCATGAGTACTTGATACATGGTTTTGTTGAAAATACTGGCTTTTATGTGTAATCTTTTTTATTATTATTCTGGCATCACTTTACTTTATATCACATACATCACATACTTTATACACACAAACCGATTAGCCATAGCATTAAAACCACTGACAGTTGAAGTGAATAACATTCATCATCTTGTTACAATACAATGCTCTGCTGAAGAACCATGGGACTTTCATTCATCTGGATGTTACTTTGACATGTACTACCCACCTAAACATTGTTTTAGACCAAGCCCCCCTCCATGGAGGCCCCACAGGACCCAAAGGTTCTGCTGCCAATGTCCCAGTGCCAGACACTACAGGAGATCTTCAGAGATCCCATGTCCAAGCCCCAACAGGTCAGAGCTGTTTTGCCAGTATGAGCGGGACTTATGCAATACTAGGCAGGTCCCACAGGTACTGAATCAGATTGGGATCTGGGGAGTTTGGAGCCCAGGTCAACAGCTCTGGCTTTTTGTTGTGTTCCTTGAGACATTTCTGAGCAGTTTTTGTCATTCACTTCATCCACCAGTGGTGATAATGTTATGGCTGATCAGTGTATATTCAATTTAACACTTGTTTTATATTTGTTTTTTGTTTGCATAACTCTAAGACTACAAATATGCTAAAACACTTTATATAGGTGTTCCACTGTAATATCTTTAAAAGACCTCAAAAGACATCAAACTCACAGTTGTGTTTTTTTTTTTTTTTTTTTTTTATTTATGTCACACCTTTACTTACCATACTACTTTTAGAGCTTTATTCTGAAGTCCAGACAAAATGTGACCGGAAACGATTGTTCTCGTGTTTCACGACTTTTTGTAAACACTGTTGGACAAGTGTCAGCAGGGTTTTATTATTAATGTATAACCGGAAATGTGATGTTTTGTTGTGTAAATTTGTAAAGTAACCAAAAATAAGCTAAACTAGACTTTAGGTTGTTTACCTTCAACATAAAAGCACATAAAAGGCTGCATGTGACGTACTCATTGTATTGGATAATGTAAATTGGGGACTGTATCGTTTAGTAGTCACTCTGTGACTTATACATAGAGTATGATAGCTGTAAAGTAAGTCTAATTATATAAAGGGATTAAGGAGAGCTGCATTTTGGGAAGTCCAGTTTCAGAGTTTGACCATATGAAAAAGGATATCTGCCGTTGCTGCATCAGTTTTGACAATTCACTCTCAAATCTTGTGAATCCTCCAATTTCATGGAAGTGCACTTCCAATGAAATTTCATTCAATTTCATTTCAATTTTGAAATTGTTAGGTTTGTTTTTAAAAGGTGAGCTGAATATATATTTTAAAATATAGCAACTGAAATCCGACAGGAAGTCTTATTTTGTTGAGAGTAAGTATTCGGTGGCTGTGGGTTGGTCGGAGTGTGTGTGTTGTCAGCTGACTGGCAGCGCATCTGGTAGCAGCCACAACACTGTGTGCTTTCCGTGTGTTTTCTGCCTGACAGCTTAGTTTTGCGGGTCCTAGCCGAACCTTTGAACTCGGACCAGGGTGGGTTATGCTTCTCGGAGCCGGCACCGCATACGGAGGTTTGTGTACCACCAACCCATGGCGGCCGAAATTCAGCCCCAGCCGCAGGCTCGGAAGCCATGTCTGCTCAGCAAAATCGAGGGTTTCCAAGAGGTTGTGAGCACGGCGGTCATCATTCCAAAAGAAGACGGCGTTATCAGCGTGTCTGAGGACAGGTAACATCCAAATATCGATTAATGTATAAGCGCTACCTGCTTTGTTTTGTCTTTAAATATATCCCGTCTCTACCAAGGTTCGAGCCCCGTCTGCATAAGTGATTAAAAAACAGGGCTATCTAACATTTCTATAAATGTGTCAACTGACACAGTCATTTGAGCGTTTTGCACGCTAGTCAACGACAGTGTGATCTTTAATTAAATTGTGTATAGTTTGTAACCATTGACCAGACAAGTGAACGCCAGTAAAAATGTAGTTTATCCGATTTAACGGATAGTGGCTATTGTTGGTAAGCTAGCCACCAAAAATTAACCCATTAAAAAAAATAAATACATAAATAGAAACACACACGGTCTCTTCTGTGCAGTTTGGACTGTTGTTGTGTTTGACATTATGGCACTAAGAATGGTTTTGTCTAATAGAAGAGTTTCTCAACCTTGGGGTCACTAGTTTGTCTCATTCTCCTAGTTTTCCCACCTGCGTGTACTGTTTGTGTGTGTTCTTTGGTTTCAAGTGTGTTGACATGTGCAAGGGCTTTAATGAAGGTTGTGCTTTTTATTAAAAGACACAATTTTTGTTGCCGTGCTTCATGTCTATATAAAGCCAGCACATTTGAAAGTTCTTCAGAGACAAAAATGGCTAAAACCAGGAACCTAGCACAGGAAACATGCCTGAAGATACAGATTCTCAGCCAGGAAGGGTACAGCTGCCGCCAGATAGCCAGGAAGTGCAGATGCAGTACTTCAGCAGTTGGATACAGATGAGCAGAAATACAGATGAACCAACAGCTTGGAAGACAAACCAAGATCTGGGCATCCAAGGGGAAATGACTACATCCTGATACGCATGTGCAGGGAAAATCACCAAATGACATCACAGGAGCTTCAGCAGCAGTGGTCAAACCAAACTGGTGTCCAGTGTTCCACCTACACTGTACGTGGCCAACATTTAGATCATGGCTTAAGGTTCTACAAGGCTGTCAAGAAGCCCCTGATCAATGAGAGACAGAGGTTAGCCTAGCGTTGTTGGGCCAAAGCACACAAGAACTGGACAGCCAGGAACAGGAAGAAGCTTTATCCTCCTCCTGAAAATGTGAGGGTACGCAGAAAACCAGGCAAAGCATAATCTCCAGCATGTACAGTACCTACTGTCAAGCATGGTGGAGGTAGTATCATTGTTTGGGGATGCATGAGTGCTGCTGGTGTTGGTCATCTCACTGTTTGTACTGGCACATTGAACTCTGCCAAGTATTGTGCCATTCTCAAAACCCACATGCTCCCTTCTGCACGTGCACTGTTCTGTCAAGGTCAAAACTGGATGTTTCAACAAGATAATGCCCCTTGCCACACATCCAGGGCCAGTAGAACCTGGCTGCAGGAGCTGTATCCAGGTCTTGGTCAGGTCTGTGCGCTACAACCAAGCGCCAGTATATGATGTGTAGTCCTGAACCAGGACCATTTACTACCTATCCTGCATGGTTATCTTTCAGAGCATTTCATTGCCAAATCTTTTCACAAGATTTGTTACTGGAACATTTTTGAAAATATGAACTGAGCTGATGGAAGTACATCTTTCTGGAGACCTACAAACTACAAAAAGGAGGCTGTAAAGTGTAGTGACCAGACATTTCATGCCAGGGGCAACATGGAGAGGACAGATGATTTTATCACTTTTAAATATCACTCACCACTAAGTATCAGTCCTTATGGTAACAGTGATGCTGGGCCTTGGACTGAAGAATTGCTGGCAGGTCAGGTGTCAAGTCCTATAGTGGAGATTCACCGTAACTCACTGCGGTCATCTTGGACCACAGACTGCTCTTGTTTAGTATAATAAGAGAAATCATTTGTTCACAAATATTTGTAGACAAGTAAACTGAGTAGCAGTTAATATTTTCTTTATTGATTAATCCATTCAAAATATTCAGTTTGTATTTCTATAAAACAGATAAAACAGAATATTCTTGCATTGGAGCAGCAAGAACAAGGAAATTTTGGCATTTTAAGTTTTACAAGTAAATCTAAAGATTCATCAATCACCAAAATAGCTGCGTTTGTATCTGGGGTTACTGTGGTCAGCCATGTCTCTGTAAACACTAAGATGCTGCACCCCCGATATTCCCTCTGGTGGTGGGTCAGCGCCTTCAGCTCGTCAGCTTGTTAGAGAGAGATCTTACGTTCCCCATGATGACTGACGGGAGGACGGGTTTGTGCGACACTCAGAGACAGACACAGCTGATAAGAACTTTGTGGGATTTGTCCCAGTAGGAAATACAAAATACAAACACAAACCTGACTTAATGTTAGCTACTATTTGCTCTCTTTGTCTCATCTTTCTCTCCCTCTCAGCTCAACAGGGTATTTTGCAAATTTATAACAGGCTATTGTAGCAGCGGCAATAACTGTTCCACGGCATCGTGCTGTCGCTCCTCCCTTTTCATCAACTATCTAACGCCACAGTTAGTTTTGGTTTGGTCATTTCAAGAATCCAAAAGAAACTAAAACAGAACTAGAGTTTATAGACTTTGATTCATTTTTCAAAAGAAAAAAACAATGTACCAGTGTTTGGAGTCAAGTAACAAAAAAGTGAGATATTTGGTGACTTCATCCTTGGACTGCATTTTGAGCTGGAAACTGACCATAAGCCACTTGTGAGTCTACTGGGGGGACAGGCTCTGGACTCACTGCCACCTTGGATACAGAGATTCAGGATGTGCTTGATGAAGTACTCCTACACAATCACACATACACCTGATATAAGCCTCACAACAGCAGGCACACTCTCTCGCTCTCCACTAAAAAAATGGTGCCACACGTGCTGATAATGACCTGAGAGAATGACCTATGATGAATGTGTGCTGGATAATTTCCCAACAAGTGATAGGTACCTGGATGAGCTTTGCGAGCAGCTGTGTGCTGACTGTTTGTGCACAGGTCATGAAATACTGTGTGGAAGGCTGGCCAGACAGGAACCAGCTACAAGGACCAGTCAAACATTACTGGCATGAGAGAACAGCTCTAAGTGTGCACAATGGACTTCTACTGCGAGACACAAGGTATGACTAATACCTGCTAACATGAGAAATTAGGTACTGGAGAAAATTCATGAAGGGCATCAGGGGATGATAAAGAGCAGGGAACATGCTAGTCACACAGTGTGGTGGCCTGGGCTAAACAGTCAAATCAGTGAGCTAGTCCTTAAATGCAGAGAATGCATCAAAGAAAGGTCGAACTCTACAGAACTCCTGATGCCAAAAAAACTTCTAGAGAGGCCCTGGCAAAAACTAGGTGCAGACTTATTTCAGAGACAGTACCTATTTGCTGGTGGTTGACTATTTCTCTAGGTACATAGTTTTAGCACAGTTCAGTCTAACAAGGTCCATGGATGTGATTGTTCACCTGAAGTTAATGTTTGCACGTCATGGCATCCCAGAGACTCTCATAAGTGTCAATGGCCCAGAAGTTCTCTGGACATGACATGAAGGAGTTTGCTAGTGATTACGGATTTGATTATTTGACCAGCAGCCCTAAATACCCCCAGAGTAACAACAAGGCAGAGTGTGCCATCCAAACCATTAAAAACTTGCTTAAAAAAGTCAAGGATTCCTATTGTGCCTTATTAGGCTAAAGAGCCACACTGCTGGGTAATGGCTACAGCCCTGCCCAGCTACTCATGGGACATTGCATTCGCACCATTCTGCCTACCCACCAGGAACCTGCAGCTGCCTCTCCAGCCTGGTACAACTCTGTCGTATGGAGAGGGAGAAGAGATGGATGGATGCTATAAACTTCAGAGAAACAAAAGCGCAAGGCACAGTGACATCCATACACCCCAGCCCACAGTCCTATCTGGTCAGCGAACCACAAGGTACACTGAGGAGAAATTGGGTCATCTCACGCCCATACCTCTGCCAGAGTCTCAGAGTGAGAATCAACATGAGCACCCGTGCTCATGTGATTCCAAGTCGCAGAAGTAATAAACACAGAGACTAACTTAAAATCAGAAAAGTAATAGCAAAGTCCAGCTGTATTATGTAAAAAGCTATGTTCAAGTGAGACTGAAATGTATTATGAATACTCTTTATGTGAACTGAAGCGAACATAAGCCACAGCTAAGGTTCACTTTTACTTAAAGAAAGGGGGATGTGGTGTAATGTATTCTGTTTGGCATTTAACTCAGAGATGACGTCACACGACGTAGGCACTGTTTTAGGTATCGGGTTACTACTGGGATTTAAAGTCAGTGGCAGGGGCATGTATGTACACTTTCCTAACAGTGTTCAAGTAAAGTAAAATGCAAAGCTCAGAGCAGTCTTCATTGTGTCAGTAGAACCCCAGACACAACACAAAACTGTTCAAAATATGGTCACTACTATATCCAAAATCTCTAAAAAGCCCCTCTGTTTCCCCTGGGTCGCTATTGCGGGAAGAGACCTGTGAGAGAACTGCATGTTGGCAGCCTTCCTTTGTGAGCGTTATTTTTGTTGCACACACTACAGCATTCTCCAAGTGCACACGATTTATCATCTGCTTTCAGATTACTATCTTGACATTTTATTTTATCTCTGAAGTGTGAGTTCATGCTACACTAGATTTCTATATGCTAAGGGCACAGCATAAACCTCACAAGTCATGCTCATAAATCAGCGATCCGTCATATTATGACTCTCATTGGATCAGCTGTTTTTGCTCGGTGCAACAACACAGCTTTTGATTGGTTTACACAGTCAGTATGATTGCCATGAATTTCATTCATCAGACCACGGTAAAAGTTGTTTTGATAGTAAATAATGGATTAATAAGGTTACTAAACACAGATTTGTTTTTTTTTCCTGGAAATAGCGAAAATTAAAACCAGTTTTTGTGGTGGGTTACAAATCCCCTGGAAGGATTATAATTGCAAATGCGTTACAGAAATATTGATGAAAGTATCAGATGAGTAGTTTTCCAGTCATCCGCGAATTAAAGTATCCCTGAGGGTTAAAGAAGACTTTTCAATCTGTAGCCTGCTTATAACCCATAACCCAGGAAAACGGGAGAATCCTGCACAGGAAGAATGAAGCGATGCACCTCAGATGCAGTAAATGCTCTCAGTAATGCAGAAGCTAAAAGGTTTTGTTTTAACTTCACAGGGCGATTCGAGTATGGCTAAAGAGAGACAGTGGTCAGTACTGGCCCAGTGTCCACCACACAGTGTCATGTAAGTATTCTTGCTTACTTTTTGTGTTTGACTTACAGCCTTTGTCCTCAGAGCAGACATACTGTATGTATGCATAAATGTAATTTCAGTCAGCAGAATTATCCAGATAACATGTACTTCTTGGAATAGGGCTGTTCTTCATTCCTGTTTTTGTTCACTCTTCCTCTGTTTGCTTTCATTTTGTGTGAGCGTCTCTTATCATCATGACAAATGTAATGAATCACACAGTAAGGCACGAAAGTGTGGGGTGTACACACATATTAGACATAGGGTCTGAACTCCTGCAGGATCATTTGCTCTGCTCTCCTCAGTACTGCAGTGCTGCATGTCTATTACACTGTACTTGTTTCCCTTCAATTGTGCAACTGAAGGAAATCCTATGCTACCATCAGCAAGACCAGTAGCTTACAATAGCAGTAGCAGAAGCTGCATAGAGTATGTTCAACATTTTGATTTATGGATAGAAAAACTGAAATGAGTTTGCAAACACAGAAACCACCACTTTCAGGATTTACAGATTTAGCAGTTAAATTAAATATTTTCAGTTTCTATCCTCTTAAATTTGATCTTGTTCCTCACTAAATATGAGTTTTTCATAGAGAATGGCATCTGTGCATCTTTGTGTTGCCTCATCACAAGTTTTTCATGTTTTTTTGTGCTTTTTGAAAACTTTGACATGAGATCAAATTGCAGGGACTTTGGTTCCATGTGTATTAATATTTTTTGTCCTCAAAACTTCAGCTAACATTTTCAGTCAACACTTCAGCTATCTATGTTAACTGATGAAAACTGCTGTTTGTTTAGGAACGGTGAAGATGTAATGGTTTTGTTGTTTTTACAAGAAATGTGCATTATTATCAACTAAAACAGATTCTGATATTTTTTAAACAGGAATACATTAGTACAGTTAAATTTTCTTTTATTTAAATATTCAAATAAACCAGGTCACCAAAGAAACAAAGTAAATGCAAAATAAAACTGCCTAAAGGCCAAACAAAAAGCATAATATATTCTGCATCAAAGACCTAAATTAACACTGACGAGGACTACAACTGTTTTATGTGTGTGTGTGTGTGTGTGTGTGTGTGTGTGTGTGTGTTTTGTTTTTTTATAACTTGCATGCACATGCGTCAACTCGTGTGCAGCCTGTTGCAATCACTCCTGTCTAACTTTCTCAACAATTTCCTGCAAGGGATAAATAAAGTATTTCTGATTCTGGAAAGGCGTATCAAGCTCAAGTGATGCACATGCACTGTTAGAGTCAGACTGATGAATCTGGCTGATATTATCAGCTGATGTCAACCGACAAGTAGCAAGAAGATTGCAGAAACCGAAACGCCAAAGTTATATTTGAGGTATTTTGGAAATATTTTTTTCCACTATATAGCACCGACAGCTAACCCAACTGTAAAAATACTCATTGTATATTATATATTGCTAATGGTGTCTGCCTCAGATCTTCAGTATCAATCAAGATCTAACCAGTGCCCAAGAAAATCTTGCCCTAAGGTCCACTCACTAGCATTCTAGAGCTTTCAGTTGCATCTCATAGTCTTTTCTCAGTGGAATTTTGATGAACTGTGCAAACACCATCCACTGGGGAAGACTGTGAAATGCAGCTGAAAGCTCGAAAAATCCAAGTAACCTTGAAATGAGCTCTTCACTCATACAGACAGAATAGAATGTTCACTATTAATCTTGTTTTCTTTGTGTCTCCAGCGTCATGCTCCTGTATGTCCTTTAACCCAGAAACCAGGAGGCTGTTGGTGGGGATGGATACTGGAAGTATCTGTGTAAGTCCAACCAGCAACACAGCCCCCTGGCCTTTCTTTCTTTCCTCCCTCAGCTGAGGACTGTTTGCTGTGTTTGCTGTTTTGGGATGCATGTCATCGTAGTATGTTGTATTTGCTTGTCATCTGCCTTTTGACATAGAAAATGGAACACAGTTGTAATAGTAATTGTTTTGGTGAAAATGTTAGCTGCTCTTCAGTGCAACAGGAATGTTTTTGTCAAGTGTGTTTATTCATTTGGAAAGTCACTGTGAGCTTCCACTTGGTGAGAAAGGAAATCCTCTGAACTGAAATTATTCTGATATGTTACCGTTTCATCTTTTCTCTTTAAGCTTTGTAGAGGTGGCCTGGAATCTTAGTAGTTTTTAGAATGGATGGAATTGATGTTTAAATAAATCATTTACTCTATTAGTCAAAAGTTTGGACACACCCATCTCATTCAGTGTCTTTTCTCTATTTTTATTATTTTCTACATTGTAGATTGATAGTGAAAACATCAAAACTATGAAGGAACACATATGGAATTATGTCATAAACAAAAAAAGGGCTAAACAAACCAGAGTATATTTTATATTTTAGATTCTTCAAAGTAGCCACCTTTTGCTTTGATGACAGTTTGCACACTCTTGGCATTCTCTCAATCACATTCATGAGGTAGTCACCAGGAATGGTCTTGAAGTTGTTCCCAGAGGTGCTGAGCACTTGTTGAGTCCTTTGTCTTCACTCTGTGGTCTGACTCATCCCAAACCATCTCAATTGGGTTTAGGTCAGATGGTTGTGGAAGCCAGGTCCTCTGATGCAGCATTCCATCACTCTTCTTCTTGGTCAAGAGAGAACGCCAGAAGTGTGCAAAGCTGTCATCAAAGAAAAATGTGGCTACTTTGGAGAATAAAACATATTCTGGTTTGTTTAACACTTTTTTGTTTAATACATAACTCCATATGTGTTCCCTCATAGTGTTGATGTCTTCAGTATTAATCTACAATGTAGAAAGTAATAAAAACAAATAAAAACTATTAAATTAGGTGTGTGCAAACTTTTGAGTGGTAGTGTATGTTATTAGACTACTTCCTTTTTACTTTAACATTTCTGTAACAAGAACAGACAGACGTGTAGGATTGTCTCATGGAGGTATGCAATCTGCTGGGTGCCACGTTAGTTTTAAGTAGCTTATGACAAACAAGTCTGACATGACACAGTACAGGCCACTCTATTCTAAGACAGAACATTGTCTCATATCCAGTTTCTGTTTTGTTGTTTGACAAATTCATGGTGGGAGAGGTTTTATTTTGGAACAAGTTACCTGAAACACAAAGTTAAATGGTAACATATCAGAATAATTTCAAACATTTTCATCTCAGAACACAGTTAAAGTCCGTACAAGTGTTTTATCATGGGCGGTGGCTTCAGAGGAAATCACACTGTCAGAAAAAGACAGTGTTTGGTTTTTTGTTGGCCTATGCACAGTCCTGCATTTTTTTGCCTCAGTCATTTGCATTTACATTTTTAGATAGTGAAGGTAGAAAGTATCTCTCTCTCTGCAGGAGGGTGGTCTTTGCTTCAAATTTGATCACAAGTTAATTTGAGATTTTTCAAAGTCTTATACATTGTATATAATTTGCAACACCACATACCAAATATAGTGTTATTGAAATGTGAATGGTATACTATAATGAGAGCTTTAAAGAATGACATTTTGAACTCAAGTAGCTCAACAAATCATCCCTTATGTTTTGTCTCCGGTTCCTGTCTTTCAGGAGTTCATCCTGTCAGAAGACTACAACAAAATGACCCCAGCACACACGTACCAGGGTGAGAGAGGGGTGTGTGTGTGTGTGTGTGTGTGTGTGTGTGTGTGTGTGTGTGTGTGTATGAGCGCACGCATGTGAGAATCAGTATCACATGTATGAAATAGAACCACAAAGATGCCATTGGTAGTTTGTTTTGAAACATAGTCTTATAAGTCCTTTTTTCCAACAAATAATAATTTGTTTTGCGCCCCAAAAAAACTTAAAAAGACAAAATGTAACTGTCTGATACCTGCAAATGCCTAGTATTTTTGTGATGACATCCACTGCGTTGTATCTACATATAACATTGTATCATGAATGCAGAGTGATGTTCATAGTTGACCTTTCATGTTATGTGTTCCTCTGGTCTTATGTGAAGATCTATACAACATTTTCTTCTGTCACATGTGGCTTTGTGCATTGCCAAACTGTAAGATCTCAAAATATTGCTGTACCAGTGTCAGCTTCCTCTTCATTTGTTGGTGAGATCTTTCCTAGAGGAAGGCGATGGTGCTGGATTATTAGTGGTACACTATAGCATTCCGGCCAAGATCTCTGTGCAGATCCCCTGCACTGTGATTGGAGTGACTGTGAAAATGGATCTCATGTGTTGTATTTTTGTGTATATGTGCAGCCCACCAGAGCCGAGTGACAGTGGTGCTGTTTGTTTTGGAGATGGAGTGGCTACTGAGCACTGGCCAGGACAAAAACTTCACCTGGCACTGCTCAGAGAGCGGCCAACAGCTGGGGACATATCGCACCACTGCCTGGGTTTCTGGACTACAGTATCCTTCAGTACCCTCACTCCCATCTCCCTTCCTGGTCTGTTTGTTGTCTTGGGTTGCAGACTGCTTGGCCAAGAAAGGGTGCCCATTGAACCTTGCTAAATGGAGTGGAGTGAATATAACCAAGTGGGAAGAGAAGGGCCATCTTTTGTGCTTTGGACTCTGAAAAATGCCTGCCTTTTATTATGACAACACACTCTATTTTAAGGCCACAGCAACATAAAACAAGGCAATTGTGATTGGCTTCCAGTTAGTTTGTGCCAACAATAGGCATCAGTCATGCCGTTGTCAAGGAAACGGGCCGAGTAGGTTTCTGTAATGGCCAGATGAAAGGCTGTAAGTTCTCAACACTGCAACACCGACCCATACCAATGACCCTGCCATTAGTTCATCAGACCGCTAGTAACCGGCTAGCCTCAACATGTTAACCTGTCTGGTTTGCATAGCATAGTAACTTTAGACATTAGAATAAGGAGGACCCTTACTTCTCTGGCAGCCACATTGGACAGAACCTAACTTAAGAGAATAACTGTAAGAAAGATTTAGCTTTACACTTAAACTGAATTACCAGGTCAGAGGAGGACTGAATGGCCAGTGAAAGAGCTAAGAGTCATCCACCGACACACTGTAATTCTTTTGTTGCTACACTACCAATACAAAGGGCTTTGACTCAAATCTTACATTTCATAGTTAATGTTGGTTCTATATTTTGCTGAGCAGTACAATTTTCATCACAGCTGTTCCATTGAAATTGCAGCAGGATTTTGCTTGTTTAGTCTGTGTTTTTGGTCCAGTAACACACAAAAATCTGAGTAAATGCATCAGTACTTTTTCAGCAGTTTATCTTTAACCTTAATGTTAACCCAGGTTTGATGTGGAGACCAGACACGCCTTTGTTGGGGATCACTCTGGACAGGTGACCATCCTGAAGCTGGAGCAAGACAGCTGCAGCCTGGTCACCACCTTCAAGGGACACACTGGTACACTATAGACACATTAATCAATTAGTAGTCAATCAGTATACTGGTTTAGATCATTATAACTGTATATCTTGGGCAAAGTTGAACTGTGAACTGTGAACTGATCTGGCAAAACAAGCAATTCATATTTAATTTTATTGGTATTCGGTATTTTCATTTTCTAGATTTAAAAAAATCAAATCAAATTCTTAATCAGTCAGTTGTTCAACAGACTGATCCATAATGAAAATAACTGTTAGTTGTAGCCCTAGTACACACACTCAAGGGGAAAAATTCTTGCAGCCTCAGCCTTAACTACACAGACTACAATGTTAAGCAAAACTGAGACAAGGGTTGCAAAGGGGCAGAAAATTTTTTGGTAAATTTCCAGAACTGTTCCAGAAAATTTCCAGGGGAAGTTAAGATGTGGAATCTTGGAAGTATTGAATTAGAAATGAGAAATTAGAAATTAGAGATAAGAATTGAATTAGAAATTAGAAATTTGGGGTAATTTATACAAACTGTCTTTTTGACTTTGTGAGTAGAACTTAAATTGATTCTTTCATTGAACAACAACAAAACATGAATGTTACAAATGAATAAAATAAACATATAAACATGACGTTAGCTATCTTATATCTGATTTACCAGCTAGCTGGCTACTGTATAAACACATTTATTTACTTGTTAAACTTCAATACCATTGATCAAATATATTTACAGTAATATCATCTAAACTGAATTGACTGGATGTAGTCTGTGGGCTCAGATGCGATAGTGTGGCTGTAGTGAGCAGGATTCTAGAAATGATCTGTGCATGTGATGGAGGAATGCAGAGTGAAGGGTAGAAATTCAACTGAATTTACATTAAATCTGTCTGTTTTAACGAAGATTATGCTGCAAAAAAAAAATTTTCAACTACATTTAAGTCCCCTGTTACAGGCTAACTTGTCATTTAGTAAATTTTCAATTTATTCTTGTTGATTCCCAGTTTATTCTTGTTAATTCCCATTAATTCCCATATATCCCCATGGAAAATTTCCAATGTTGAAAATTCCCAGAATTTCTAAAAATCTTAACTGGAACTGAATTTCTTGTGCACAATATTTGTTCAGGTGTCTGTATGAATGACTGGTCACCCAAATTGCAATGCAGCTATGTTTCAGATCATTTCTGCTCCTCCTGCTCTGTCCATACACTCACAACTTGTACAAATATTAGCTTTGTGAAAATGAACAAGTGTCTTTTCTTGAAATGAACCCCACTAAATGAACCATTACAGCTTTTTACAGACATATATCAGCTGGGAAAAGCTTTTGTCAGGGGAGAATTAAATCTTAAATACATAGAAGAACCTCAGTAGCTGCATTAAATTCATAATAGTTCACGCTAGATTGCTTCTGTCAACCTTTGTTGTCCTCAGGCTGGTTTGCAGGTTAACAACTGTTTTTGAAAGCTCTAACTCCATAATGGTCAATATGTTCAAGAAAATCTTTTGCAGCTGTTACTGGAATCAACTTCAAAAAAGGAGGCATGTCTTCTGCAGTATGTTGAATAGGAATTAAAGTCTTGAGATATAGTTTTTAGTAGAGAGAGACCAATATGTTTTTTTCAGGGCCGATACCAATTATTAGTAGTCAAGGAGGCCAATAAACAATATTTGGAGCCGATATTCATTTGAAGTGAAAATATTGGAGTCAAAATTTTGAATAATACAAACTCCAACACTTTGTTTAAATGCCTTTAAGCATATGTTTATTAAACAGCTTCTCAGACTTGCAACATGTTAAAGGTTTTTTTTTTATCTTAGACAATAGACATCTTTGTCTAACAAAAAGTGCAGGGAGCTCCCAGGCTCAGCAGCATGTCTTATAAAGTTAAATGAAAACTTAAACAAATAAATAGCCCCCTAAAGTTTCCTACACTAAATAAAGTTTTCCAAACTGAAATGATATTTTATCTTTCACTTATCTTTGTTTTAAGTTCAAACAAAAACAAAAAGTGCAGGGAGTTCCCAGGGTCAGCAACATCTCTTATAAAGTTAACTGAAATTTTAAATAAATAAATAGCTTCCTGAAGTTTTATAAAGTAAATAAAACAAAGTTAAATAAAATTGGCACAGAAATGTGAGTCTCAAATCAATTAGTAGTCCCAATTAAGCAGCACCAGATTGTGGTGCAAAAAGCAGAGTTGTTCAGCGTGTGTGAGCACTGTGCATGCGCAGCTTTCACTGCGCATGCGCAGCTTTCACTGCTGATTGCTGATTTCACTGCTGATTGCCTGTGGCTCTGCGTGTAACCAATCAGATGGAGCTGTGGGCGGGACAATGCTGGAGACAGAGTAGTGACTGCAGACAGAGAGGCACGGCTGCATCAGAGCTAAAATAATCCAGTTTTAAATTGATCTCGTATCGGCTGTCAGATTTAAAAAAAAAAAAGGCAGATGCCGATATGCGTCAAAATGCTAAATATTGGCGCAGATAATCGGCCCTGCCGATAATCGGTCTATCCCTAGTTTCTAGATGGTTAGTGTTAAAGAATAATGACAACTCAGGGTCAATAAAAACAGTTTCCAATTTAGTTAATGGACACTGTAACATTCAGGTATTCATTTGCTGTCATTAAAATATCAGAAATGTGTTTTAAAGAGATGACATGTAAACAGGTGATAAGATCAGTGACAGAAGAAATATAGTTTTTAAACTAAAAGAAACAAGTCTTGTCATGATAGTTTTTGCACTGGCCGTGGTTTCATGTATGTCCTTGTTATTTGACCTTTGTGTGGGAGCATGCCATTGTGTTTCACTCACTTTGCCTCCCTCTGTGTGCGTGTGTATGTGTTTGCCAAAGGTAATGTGACTGCACTATGTTGGGACCCGGTACAGAGGGTGCTGTTTTCTGGCAGCTCAGACCACTCAATCATCATGTGGGACATCGGGGGGCGCAAAGGCACTGCCATCGAACTGCAAGGGCACAAGTAAGAATAACAAACATCCATTCTTTAATTTCTCTTATTGTCTCTTATCTTTCTCTTATCTAATTATTCAGCTGAATGGACTGAACACTGAACAGTGGTAATTACATGCTTGTCTGTTTTGTGCTGATAGATTGCTGTTGTCTTTTTGTTTTCATTACTGAGCTATTTATACTGTATGTATTATGCTATTTTAGTGTTTCATTGTATTGAGTGGTTAATATGTTGGGTTTTTGCAAACCAAATTGCCTGTTACAGCTTTATTCAGACATGACAGGACCTTTACAGAGAGAGCCACTATGTGTGCACAATATTTGGCACCTGGTGAGTGAGAGGAGTGGAGTTGGAAAATAAAGATAGAAGAGGGGTTTTTTTTCTGTTCTCTCACAGACTGCATCAGTGATGGAACTTGTCATTTGAAGTTAATTTATTTCGAGCTTGAGTATGATTTACTCTTGCCCTTTTATCACCAGTGAATCTTTTAATAAATCAGACAGTGCAAAAACAGAATGACAAAACATTAAGTTGGGGCTCTGGTTTATTTCTTGTTTACTAGATGTTTATGATTTTATTCATGCAGGTGGTATAAATGAAAACTGAGGACTTGTTGATATTAAGAAGGGAAACAAGACACGTATTTAATCTACAAAACAGCAATTTGAAGACACCATCTTGGGCTTTAGTAACTTGTGAAGAAAATTTTTTAGAGATTTGTGATATTTTATAGGTCTAGTAATTAATTGATTGATTGATTGATTGATTGATTGATTGAGAAAATAATTGTTAGATTAGCAGCCTTATTCAGACCAACTTAAACTAAGATTACCATTGTGACTATTATGCAAGAATGAATTGGATGTTTTTATTCATTAGATCAACATATAATTTCAATGTCAGATTTTTGTAATGCATGCCTGAGCCAGTCTTAAAAAGGCCCATCTGTCTAGAATGAGATTCAAATAAAATAAGAAAAAGCTGTGTTTTATGTGATGCGGCTGTGTTGTTGCAATACAGGGTGGGAAAACTTAAAAGGAATGTATGCATCACTCATACAAGCCACTTATGTTCATGTTTACTTGGGGACATCAACCTCTCTTGCCTATTTGTTTGCCAGCAACTGTGTGTGTGTGTGTGTGTGTGTGTGTGTGTGTGTGTGTGTGTGTGTGTGTGTGTGTGTGTGTGTGTGTGTGTGTGTGTGTCCACTTCCTACAGTGACAAGGTTCAGGGTTTGTGCTATGCTTCCCACACTCGTCAACTCATCTCCTGCAGCTCAGATGGAGGCATCGTCATCTGGAACATGGACGTAACGCGACAAGAGGTGAGTTGAACAAAAACATGCATTCATACTCTGATGAACTGTGACACAATTAGAAGAAAATATGGAAATGTGTTGTGTGCTGTGTTTTCATGCCTGTTTTCATATGTGCACATACAACATTGTCATACAGATCTTTGTAGTGGATAAAACACTGATATTTGCTCTCTCCTGCTCTGAAATAAATTCTCTCAAGAAATCCATGAGAGATCACCAAATTAACAGAAGGTTCTTGGATTTTCTCTCACAAACACATTCACACAGTTTAATTTCAGTCTTGCATCATCTCCTCTCCCTTTGTGCTCTGCAAGTCTCATCTCCATAGTTAGTAAGGACTTGATTGCTTCTTTATTTACCCAGAGTCACTTTCATTCTGCCACCGTGTCATTCTGTTTGCCTTATTCTCCGTTAATTGGCCCAAATTCTCATCTCAGTTTTATTTTCTGACTCACTGGTTCTGTTGAAGCTGACATCCCTCAAGGCAAGTGGTAAAATAAATTCATTAGGTAGCTCTTGTTCCCCAAATGATCATTCATAGTTGTTTTACTAAACACTGTTCTGTGTAGCTGGTTACTCTGAAAGATGATAACCGGCAAATTCATTGAAGCTGTGGAATTTCAAGAAAGAAAAAGTTTTTTCCTTTAATGTTTCTGTCTAAAACTGCAGTATCATTAACAGAAATCTTTACTTTCACAAAATACTCAAGTATAAGGACAATTTAGTTGATAACCAACTAAAAGGCAACACACAGCGAAGGCGTCTTAGCATTACCTTATTAGGCAATTCCCATGTCCTATTTCCTTGCATCCACACGTGTTACCCTTGAGAAGTAGTACTTTTATATATAGTACTTTTATCACAGCTGCTTACCAACTCAGCACAGCACAGCTAATGTGCCTTGACTATGTCCTCTGTCACGCTTTGTGAGCATGACAATGTAGAAAATAATATGAATGAGGTGTGTGTCCAAACTTTTGACTGGTACTGTAAAGCACGAGACACAGAAGCCCTGAGCAGATGGATAAACCATTGTTTGCTTTTCAGCTTTTCTGATGTCTTCAATATTATTTTCTACAATGTATTTTCTACAATGTAGAAAATGATGAGAATGAGAAGGTGTGTGTCCAAACTTTTGACTGGTACTGTAAAGCAGGAGACACAAGTCCTGAGCAGATGGATAAACCATTGTTTGTCAAGTAATAGTTCCAGTGTCTGAGTCCCTTTAAAACTAGAACTTGGTATTTTACTCATAAGATTTGTTGGTAGGCGTTTGTTTCACTTTGGACAGAGCCAGTTTAGCTGTTTCCTCCTCCTTCCCCTCTTTATTTTAAGATAGGCCAGCCACGTCCTGACTTCTGCAATCTGAACGCACAGGCATAATTTTTCACATTTTTAGTGGATCTAAATTGTGTTAAATCTAAAAACAGGAAACGTGTATATGTGTGTGCACAGACCCCAGAGTGGCTGGACAGTGACTCTTGTCAGAAGTGTGAGCAGCCTTTCTTCTGGAACTTCAAACAGATGTGGGACAGTAAGAAGATTGGCCTACGACAGGTAACATTCTAATGTCATTATAATCTTTTTTCATTTCACTTATGTAGAAAAAATCTTTAATTATATAGCATCAGACACAAAAACATCACACTGTAGATGTCAACAACTAGGCTGACGCAGACTCAGTGATCTGTAGCTTCACCACACTCTGAATTCATTACATACAACCTTCCAGCACACATACACAACTCCTCACTTCTGTTACACTAATGGCAAGCAGATATCCTGTGGCTGTGTTATTACTTTGTTCTCAGGAATAGCTTTATATTGTGGTTACTCACTTAAAGTGTGTGAGGGTGTGGGTGAGTGGGTGGGTGTGATGTCAATAGATGAAGTAACTGCCATTTTTCAACTGCTCAGCAATTTTCTTGAACATTCTACAGCAAGAACCAAATACAACTCACTGTAATGTTGTGTATATAGTGATGAGGTCCATGTTTCTGTTTGACAAACACAAAGTCCCTGTATTATTGAGGACAAACAACTGATAATGTATACCATTGCAGTGATGGTAGCAGGGTGCTCATATGACCTGGAATCAGATCATTTTAAGACTTGACTTGAAAAGGTTTAACTTGACTTTGACTTAAACAGAATTGATTTGTGACTCTGAATATACATACATTCAGTCCATGTTGTGCAGGATCACACATAGATGTAAAACATGCAAGCTGAGAAATGTTTGTAACTGTTGTCACTGGAATAACTTACCATGGCACACCTTATCAGTTGCAAAACAGTGACTTTTTTCCACCTGTTCATTCAGGCACCACTACAGCTTTTTCTGACTTTGCTGCTGCTGGTAAGAAATGATACTGTTGCAAAGCTGACATGTTGAAGTCCTCCTGTGCTCCTTAGCACCACTGTAGGAAGTGTGGCCAAGCGGTGTGTGGCAAATGTTCATCCAAACGCTCCACCATCCCCCTCATGGGCTTTGAGTTTGAGGTGCGTGTGTGTGACAGCTGCCACGAGTCCATCACTGATGAGGAGTGAGTAACAGTCAGCCTCTGTTGTTGTCATATACTGACCCTTTGTACTCCCAGCTTCCTCAGTGCTCATACAGTAAAGTAACAGGTATTACCTTTCTGTCTTCCAGTCGGGCACCCACAGCCACCTTCCACGACAGCAAGCACAGCATTGTTTACATGCACTATGAGCCCACCACTGGAAATCTGCTCACCTCTGGTACCGACAAGGTTATCAAGGTCTGGATGGGACCAAGCAGTATCTGTTGTATTTCAGTGTCATATAAGACAAGCATGTGTGGCACAGTGATGCAGTGGTTAGCACTGTTGCCTCACAGTAAGAAGGTTCTGAGTTTGAGCCTCGGTTTGCCTGGGGCCTTTCTGTGTGGAGTTTGCATGTTCTCCCTCTGCCTGCGTGAGTTCTCTCTGGGTACTCCAGCTTCCTCCCACAGTCCAAAGACATGCAGCTTAGGTTAATCTGTGATTTTAAATTGCCTGTAGGTATGAATGTGAGTGTGAATGTGAATGTGAGTGTTTGTCTGTATGTGTTGTATGTGTATGTCCGATGGACTGGCAATCTGTACGGAGTCTACCCTGCCTCTTGCCCTAATATCAGCTGTGATAGGCCCCAGCTATTTTGGCCATTTTTGTACCATTTGGGTGGTTTCCACCGAAAAGAAATTAGACCATATTCCAATATACAGTATATGCCCTTCCTCTGCTTGAGTAGTGCAATAGAGATTGTCAGGGCAGAGTTCAGTAGGCTCAGTTTGACACACAATGGCTGATAACTCATGACTGTCACAACTAAATATCTTTTCAGCTGATTACATCTAGGTTGAAACTTAATTCCTGTTCCAATTATTATTCTGTTTTAGCTTTCATTAAACACAGCGTATCTGTCCATATGATCTAAAGGCTTCAGAAATTCAACTGAATTTAGACTTCAAAGACTACAGAAAGACTGCAAAAATTAATGAAACTGAAAATTGGGCTATTTTTCAGATGGTGATTTTGTGGTGCAATGTGACAAATAAGGTCCCTCATTGTTTTTCACATCTGGATCTAGATGCAAATTCTAAATCTAGGATAAAAAATAATTAAATCAAAGTGTTGAACTTAGTGAAGGTTACTCATCTGTGAAGCTCTCTGCAGTTTTTAGCCACTCTCATTTGTTGTGGTTCTCTCACAACTAGACTGTATAGAGTCTGAACTCAGGCAGCTCTAATAAACACACTGTACTCTTAACTGCTCAGCACCAAACAAACAGCAGATACAATTAGAGAATAACTGGTGAAGAAAGTGGAACATTTAGTAGCTAATGAGCCAGATATTTCTCTCTGGTGTTGGTGGAAAGAAAAACAGAGGAGTGAATTCTGGACTTACATTCATCAAGTGGACAAAAGCATAACTCCAGTGGGATGATAATGTTTCTCTCTGGTTGATGTGTAAATATGTAGTTCTTTGCTAACATTTAGCCATAATAGCTAATTAAATCTGAATCCCAAAAATTCCAGATGCAGCTCTAATATTTTCTGTCCCTGATATAAATGAAAATACTAATGAAAAAGTAGTTCATGTAACTTTAAATATAATGTTAACAGGCACATACATCTTCTGAACTAGATCAGAATCAGATTCAACAAAATCTTAGTGACCAGCTTCCCACTACGGTGCAATATGAAAAAGATAAACAGAAGGTGATAAAAAATATAAAAGTATATTAAAAAATTTATAAAAACTACAAACTTTACAATTTAAACATACAGTTATACATTATAACATATTTACAACGACAAAATATGTATTGCATTTTATCATTATATATATTATTATATTATTTAAAATGGCTCAAGTTTTCATACATAGATCATGAGGTTTTTGTTTCTCATCTCTGTCTGAACTTCAGAGTTAGTAGAAATGCCTCCTTAATAGCTGGCTCATGAGTGTTCTCTCTATTTGATCAACAAACTGATTATGTCTTATTTTTATCTGCAGCTATGGGACATGACCCCTGTGGTCTCCTGAGGTCTGTGGATGACTGGCAGTCAGCAGGAATCTCTCTTCACCAAACTTTGAGGGCTAAATGGCTACAGCCGCACTTTGAGGAGAAAGAGAGAAGTATATCCTACAATATCGATGTCATCCAGATAATATTTAACAGTTATTCAGCAACAAGCAGTGGCTGGTTCATGGTCACAGTGCAGACACTGCAGGCCAGTGAAGCCCGGTAACAGGACAGGCCTTGGTTGACACAAGGTTGCAGACAGTTGTGGGTGTTTGTTTGCGTGAAGGGTGCTGGTTGGTGGGAATCTTTTTGTATATTAGTGTGTGTCTATACTGTATATGAGTGTATAGGAGGGGATGAGGCATTTGACTTTGTAAGAAGCACACCTTATTTACTTAATTTTCATGCATTCCCTGCCACATTTTTTACTGGGAACTCGCAAAATTGTAATTCAGAAGTTTCTGCATTGTGGTCAGCAGGTACCCTCAACCCAAACTAGATTTTTTTTTTAGATGTGAAGCAATTCACAGACTGGACCATAACTCATCCATAGATTTAAACTCATGTTGATGGTGTCCTCTTCAGGCAAAATAATAGCTGCTGGAAGGTTTAACCTTCACTTTTCTTTGTGTGTGTTTGTTTTTTGGGTTTTACATTTGACTTTTGCTTTGCTGTTAAAATATAACATCCATATGTCACACTGATCTCTAATAGGTATTTAATACCATCTTTTAAAACTGAGGACACATAACAACACTTAGAGGAAAGGAATGTTACATTTATAGAAATGTTCAAAATGTAAAATACAAAACCTGTGAAAAAAACAGACACAACAGAGGCTATAAATAAAATCTGCCTGCAGGCGGCACTAGTGTCAACACCTCGGGAGCTGTTGCAATTCTTGCCTTTAGATGGATAGTGCTAATGAGCATTTCTGCAGTTTATCTGTAGTTCTTAGTTCCCAGTTGGACTGCAACTGCACGTCTTAATACATCCAATCTGTTGTCAGTCACATCTTTGTGGGTATAACTTTACTTAAAGCATATGACACTGAGGAAAATTTTGCAACTCCCTGGATGTTAAGTAATACCTTCACTTGGGTCTCTATTTAAGTTGCTATGCCTTACATCAACCAACAGAGGGAAGAGTTGTCCTTCTGAAATAAGGCCAGGAAAGCATTCTTTATGAACACCTATCCTGTTCATTTTAATTTACATCAGAAGGTTGTGTTAAGGCTATAATTCAGCTCTGTGCTTTTGTTCTTACAGGGGGTCAGGTGAGTATGAAACTCCATGGTATCAGAATATCCACACATGTATTCTTTAATTTAAGTGTGTGAGTGGCTGCTTGAACTAAATGACCTCTCCACGGAGTGTTACAGCTAAAACTGGATGTCAAGTAACCCTCTTAACTTCTAAAAGTTGGTCCAAGATTAGACTCATGCTCTGCAGCCAAACATTATTCAGGTACACAGAACTTCATATGTAATTTCCAGTAGGGTAATTTCTTGTAGGGATATTAAATATTTCAAAGACACAAAATGCAGTATGTGAGTGTAAAATTTAAAAAATGTATACAAATTGACACTTAAAGTATTAAGATTTGTTGAAGCCTTCTGTACATTGATCAATCGAATTGCTTGCTGATCTCTGGAAAAAAGATTTTGTATGTTCTGTCCTGTCATCACTGGAGCTGTTCTTATATTATTTATTCTAAGTGTAGTGTAAATATTTCTGACATACAAATGAACATATCACCAGATTAATCAGAGGCAGCACATAAATACTGTACATGTTCCATGTCTGAGAGGAAACTAATGAAAATGGTTTGCTTTGATTTTGTTCTCATTGTTACTGTTATGTCATGTGTCATGATAATGCATACTGACTTTTATGTCAATGCACTGGAATCAAGAGAAAAATCACTGCTGTGAAGAGGAAATGATTTTTATACATTTTTTTTTTTAACAATTACCATGTTTGTGCTTTGATGAACAGAGCAAAAGCAAAATTCTTCTAATGTTCAAAAACCCCACTAAATATTTTCCAAAGATATTTGAGGTTTAGATTGTAGAAATTAAGGGTTTCAGTCAAATGATTGTAGGCTTGACTGTTAAAAAAAAATGACAGCACATTCTGAGCTACTCATAAAGTATATTTACAGCAGCTTTTAACTCATGAGCATAAGCCTGAGGGTATGAATATTTTTAAAGGACCATGGCAGTGTTTTTCTGAGGTTTCAACAACCACAAATCATGTATATTTATGCTGACCAGTTTCTAATGCATTGTGTTTTACATGAATTCATGTAAAACTGGGTGTCTGAAATAGTAGTAAAAAAAACCCTAAACTATAACACAATAGCTTGTCTTGCAAAAGAAATATCTGTAATCATGAGGTGTGTGATTTAAATGAGAAAAAATGTTCAAAATCACTGGTGTAGTCCCTTAACTACACAGGAGATACAAATATATTGACAAAAGCTAAACTTTTCTTTTCAGTCAATATAAATTCATCTGAGTTGTGACCATTAATGTAACAATGTGTGTATAAATAATATATTAAAAAAACAGGTACCAGATATGAGTCAAAATGGTGTTTGCTGGTTCAGTGCTGCTATTATGGAGTAGCAGTAACCAAACCATCATTGCGGGACACTTTATTTTGTCCCTTTGATACATGTGCACAATTTCCTCAGCAGTTTCTCCTGTATATTTATACCATTAAGTTATTTTCTGCTGTTTCTTTTTGTAACAAGTTTGGCAACTCCTTCAGGTTCTTGGCTTTCAAAGATAGTGGTTTTGCAGTTAATATTGTGGAGAAAAAGTATCAGTTCTTGTTGCTCTTAACACTGTGCAGCCAGCCCTGAATCCAGTTTTCCTCAATCCTTTTAATTGGCCTGAATCCAACCTGATACTTTGTCCAACTTGTGAAAGGAGATAGATATTAATCACAGGGCTTTTTGAAATTAAGGAATATACTGTAAAGTAATATATAAGTTTGCATTTTTGTGTCACATTTACATTAAAGCATCACTGATCTATACATTTCTCCCCATGGGCTTGATGAATACAGTATGCAGCATGTTATATCAAGTGTATCTAGCAAATTTTCATCTTCCTTGGGCCTAATTTTAATTGAAGCTCCAATATCTGTACATTCTTCTTGGTTCAACACAACCTTCACTACACCTGAGGAAGTCTGTTCCTTGGGTACCTGTCAAAAAAATTGTACATTGAAACAAACCAAAAAAAGACATGCTTATATAAAAATTAATAATAATAATTAGTGAGGAGTGTTTGCTTCTTAAAAAGACAAGTACATTTACTGAAAATATTAAGGTTTGAACTTGAGGGCTAAGTCCTCCAGCACAGCCAGCAGCTTCTCCTCCTCCTGTGGCGAGGACCTGGAGGAGGCCAGGGGCAGGTGTGTTGCCACTGCTTTGCGATCTGAAATACATTTCATATAAATACATGACAACAGGAGAGACACTGAACCACAAGTATGATACAATACTAACATAACATTTAGTGAGCTGATTACAGAAACGATGTCAATTTAAATTTAAGTCCTGATCCAGTTGGACCTTTGCTGCATGTCATTCCCCTACTCTTTCTCCCCATTTCCTGTCTCTCTCCACTGTCCTGTCTAATAAAGACTAAAATGCCCAAAAACAATAATAAAAAAAGTTCTACAAAGACTGAAAGTAATTTGTTTCTGACCCTGGAAGAAGAGTCCACTTGGCTGATTTACTGCAGCTGGAGACACAGCAAGCCACACTGTGGTGTCAGCCCCCATGGCCTCCGTCCTCAGTCTGGACTGCATCTTTGCGTAGAAGGATGGCATGGATAACTGGACAGCTACAGAGAGAAAATGGTATTCAGACGCTGCTTTGAAGTCCTAAATGAAATCACTGTTGCTGTCCTGCCATTTTATTGAGGTGGAAATCTCAGTGATGGATATTTCAAAACCTAGACAAATAAAACCAAAACTGTATCCATCTGTGTCATCAGTCTGCTCTCACTAGCAAGTCCTTTCTTTTGTTTACCTGGTGTGTCTGCCCAGCCAGGGTGCATAGAGGAGAAGTGGATTTCTTTGTTTTGAGAAGCCCATCTCTCAGTCAGAATCACCTGCTGTCTCTGTCACAAAAAAACACAGAAACATTTCAACAAACATTAATATGTGCCACAATAATTTCTGTTCAATAATTTCTGGTGCACAGTTGTTGCAAATCAGTCCCCCTTACTTTGTTCTGAGCATAGGCCATGGTGCCATCAAATGTCCCTTTCTCAAACTGGAGGTCATCCGTGTTCAGCTTCTGTGTGAGCATACCACCTGACGACACAGTGACCTGTGAGGAGATAGGAGCACATATTTAATTTTAATAAGGTATAGGATTTACATGCACAGCATGAATCTTAATATTGACATTTGACAGTAACTTTACAAAATTATGCAGCATAATTTTTGACATGATGAGTATTTTCTTCAGTTGGGAATTCAACAAACCACTCTTGGGTCTTTAGCTTTCTTCAGTGAAGGTATCAGCGCTGTGGTGAGAATGTATGTACCTGGAAATAAAGGTAAGCACAGAGGACAGTTCAGAAACATTTACCCTTATCTTCTATAACTGAACATTTAAACTCTTGACTACTGCTGAGTTTCAAAAGCACTAAGTACTAAATGCTTGGTCAAATTCTAAATCTTATTTTCTTATTATTTAATATTATATTGGCTATTTCAAAGTATTATTTTCTAAATATTATTCTGCGTTTAGGCACAATCCTTGTGCACCACAAGTATTGCATTTAGGTAGTTCTAAAAAAATTTTTTCATTACCAAGTGTATTTGTGGCAAAATTCTTCTCCAAACCCTCCTCAGTTAACTCTCTCTGGCTGACCATGCAGCCTGCATTGTTGATCTGGTGAACAAGACAAGTGATTAAAATTATAATTTTAAAAAACATTGTGTGTATAATAAAACACAGACCTACAGATACCCACCAGCACATGTACAGCATTGTTCTGTGAGAAGTTCTGGGCAAACTCCCATACCTGTTTCACACTGGACATGTCAACGATATGGACATAAACATTCTGAGAAAAACAAGGAAAATAACAATTATAAAAATTGTCATACAAACAAAATTTAACTTCTAATTCAACTACTAAATGGAAAATATTTAAAAATTGCCATCACAAATTCCCAGAACCCAAAGTGATGTAATCAAGTGGCCTCTTTTTTCCCAACCAACAGTCCAAAAGCCATAGATACCACTTCACGGAAAAAAAAAAGTTTAGAAGTTACTTTCCTAGCTTTATTCAAGAGCGTGGTCTTTCAGTGTGAGAGCATATTGTCACTATTTCACATTCGTTTTTGTAATGCTCTCTCTTAAAACTCTCTCCTCTCTCTCAAATACTTCCTGCTCGTACACAAATGTGCTCTGCTCCTGCTCAAAATCTCTCCCCTCTCTCAAAAAGTCACTGCTCGACCTCAAATTTGCTATGCTCCTAATCAAAAACTGCACTCATGAAACCTCTACTCATGGATTTTCTCCTCTGGCCCGTGAATTTTTGTGACCATATCAAAATTCATCAACCAACAGAATTCCAAATATGACGCTGACCAGTGAAATCCTCACTGCCTCTCTGCAGGCACGCTTGCTTTACTTCTTACAGCATCCCTTACGGGTGGTTACTGCTACTACTCCTCCAGGGCTCTTTTATATGTAGCGGGGGTTTGGCAAATTCCTCACTTTTGTCAGTTGCAACCAGAGTTTGCGCTAGACTTTTTTTGACGGCCAGAGAACAACTACCGGATATATGTTTTAAATAGCCATATAATAGCCCACATTTAAACAACAATAAAGCACAAACATTATGAACTGACAAATGTTCTTTATTTAAAGCAAATACATAAATAAAAGCAAATTTAGAGCAAAATTTATGAAGCAGGAAACTGACATTTTTTGCTATAAACAATTATGTAAATATTTCAGTTTTTCTGAATTGCCAAAACATATTTTCTGAAACAGTAGAACCACAAACCAAAATTCAAGCTACACTCTCAAAACCTTTGACTTCTCTTGCAAAATCAAACAACTGATTCAAAACTGTTTTAACTTCAAAACCAACCACTGCTGTCAGAAGACACAAAAAGCCAGCTAATGCATACACCCTACTCAGCAATCATTACACACTACATAAACAAATGCAAAACACTGTACTCTAGGCATAGCAGGAAAAAAAAAATCTTTATTTGCTGTAGGATATTTGCATATTCTTGCACCTATGAAAATGTATGTAAACAAGAAATCCTGCAGCACAATTTAAAAACTGTGCTATGAATTTACAGCAAGCAATGTCATTCATTCTGCCTCAGCATCATACCTTGGCTGGGTCAGGACTTCATCTACATCACAGGCAGTCCTCTCCTTTGCTAAGCAACGGGGAAAGAATCCTTTTGCAGAATCCAGCCTTGAAAAGATTCCACTTCTATATCATCACATGCAGCATCCATTGACTGGAGAAGATTATGATTTTCCAAAAATCATGGAACCTGTTTTCTCCTCTGAATGTCCTGACGTTTAAGGCCACTGAGATTACAGTAAATTCGTTTGCACGTGTTGTCTTGCTTCTCTCACAGTCATGCCATGAACCAGAATGTGATTTATGATTGTTGCTCTAATTTCATCTGAAATTTATTCATAGCTCTTGTTCTTGGTCTTCCTCATCCTCATCCTCTTCGTCCACCACCTCTGACATGCACTCCTCTTCCTCTTTTGTTGTTGCACTCCATCACTGAAATCACAATCCAACTCACTCATGCCACTTGTATTTGAAATGGCTTATATCCCGTTTACTGAATGGGTTCCACACATCACTGATTGAACACATTTGTGCTCAGTTTTGAGTGGTGGTGTGTTAACAATGACAACAGGAGTGTTAGTTGTGTTTAATTTTTGGGGCCTGTGTGTGTCATTCAGGGTCAGGTGCACCACACTGCAAAATGTGTTTTGTGAATGACAATGTGTTTAGACTTTTGCAAAATGGGTGTTTCAGATTTGCAAATTGTGTCTAACCAGATGAACAGTGTTTAAAGTTTTGCCAACTGTGTGACTGATTTGATGAAGTTATTTTGGCAGTTGACAGTTTAGTTTAGAAAATGGGGTTTAGTGTTTTGGCAATTCAGAAAAACTGTAATTTATGACATTTGATAAACTTAGATATTCCAACCCCGGTTACAGTGTTACAGTGCAATACACTGTAATTTTGATTATTTCTGACGTGAACTACAATTAGACAAGTTAGGTTAGTTAATAGTTAGATCAGTGAGGAGAGGCACTACAGGTAAAACAAATATACTTCACTCTGTTAAATTAAAATAGTATTTAACTCAGTGATTAGAAACTCTGTAATTTACATAAATATTTATCAACAGCATGTGGTATTGCTATATCTCCAGCAATAATCTATTAGTTTAGTTTTCAGTTATGGGATAAGTATCATTGTAAGCATTAAAAATAAAAATCCATTAAAAGGGTGAAGAGACCAACAGAGTAGGGATTCCTCTGCCTGCTAAGAGCTGCATGCCTGTCGCCAGACGGCCCCAGCTAAAGCAGAAACTACCGGTGTTAGACGAGTTAAAACCAGCTGACAGTGTCAGCAGGCTGGCAAGAGAGATAACTGAGCTATGACCAAGGGGCCAACTTAAGTGTTTTCACAATATACATTTTGTTGTGACAGCTCGCCACAGAAAAATTATTGCCACTACTGCAATATTATAAAGTTGCAAAATACCCAGTTGAGCTGAGAAGGTGAGAGAGAAACAAGAGAAAAAGAATGAACTAGCTAACATTAAGTTAGATATGTATTTCTATTTTAGATTTGAGTTTTTATCAGCTGCATCTGTCTCTACCAGCTCAGTGTGTACTGTTCATTATGTGTATGCTCTATAGCATTTTGATTTTGTATATTTTCATTCTCACCCTTGGATTAGTACATAGAGCAGTTAGTCTTTCAATTTTCTCTTGAGTGGTAATGCGCCATCTCATGTTTTACAAGTATATAGTGAATCCTGGACTGAATTATTATATTGCAAATCAAATCACAATCACAAAATCTGTCAGAAAAATCGCAATTAGATATTTTCCCCAATATTGTTCAGCCCTAGCACAACATACTTCTCACCTGATTTTTACTCCATTCCACAATTTCATCTTTGGCTGCTTCTGCGCGGTCTTTGTTTCGACACACCATGTGAACAGTTCCTCCTGCACACTCAAAACAAAATCATATCAGTGGACAAGCCCACAGTAACTTCCATGTCCTTAAAGATTTAACCTCTCCATGTAATTGACTGTCAGAAATTGACCAATGTTTTGATGAAGTTTTAATCAGTGACTCAAACTTTACTTGTAAAATGTAGTTAGTCAGTTAGTGCAGGGCCCCGAACAGTTTTAGGTATACAAGCTAAAGGCTAACTCATACTCTTATGTCCTGCACTTCAGTCCAACAAAAAATATATGAACCAAACCTCTGGGTTCATACATTAAATATATGTCAGACAAGAATGTTGGTGCCACAACCTTTATAAATTTGTGAAAGGACTGACAAATGAAACTGACAGGTAATAAATGTAAAGACTTTAAAATGTGTGATCATGGTACCGACTCCTGTGAAACACTCACCTCTGTTAGCGATTTCCTGGGCTGTGGCTTTTCCTATCCCACTATTGGCACCGGTTATCACAAAGGACCTCCCACTCAGATTTACATCCAGGTCTTCTGGGGCAAAATGCTTTGCTGCAGTTTCATAGCCACTCCTGTCAGGAACAAAGGGCAGTATGACGGATGCACAACACATACACTGGCACCAAAAGTACTGCAAGTTCTGATGTAACACTGAGGCAGAACTGTCTTAATTCCTCTCTTACAGACATACAAACACTGACTGCCTTTACCTTCTCAAAAGTAACATTATCCTACCTTTGTCTGTTTAACATTTTGTAAGTTAAATATCTTTTGATTTGGATTGTTGGTCAGATACACATAGTGATTTAAAAATGTCACTTAAGCTCTTGGAACCTGTTATGGACCTCTCAATTATTTTTTATCCATTTATTTAAGTGATGTTTTATCAGGGTTCTAAAACTTTACATAATGCAGTTTAACACCTGTCATGATCATGCCAGCAAAAGAATTAAGATTTGATGGCAAACCAGCATAAATATTTACTATTACTTCATTTCTTTTCAGTATTTCCAGCGGGTATATCAATAATCCTTTAATTAAGTGAACCTGGACTCAAATAAGCTCCATAAAATTGACAGGTGACTGTTTATTTATATCAGGAACCATGTACAAAATACACTAATCTCAAAAAAGAGAAAAGATGCTTTGCATGAGATTTAGCTACTAAGCAAATTTTCAACTACAGTCCCTGGGTTGGTGAAATTATCTCGTGAGAGTTCAAATAATAAAAGGTCAACTAATGTAAAATGATGAATTCGTTTAGTTCAAGGCGAGAGAAGTAATTAAAACTGTTGTAAATTAAACTAAAGACCTTTTACTAGCATACCTTCTGAGACTTAAAAAACAGAATAAAATTATTTGAAAGACCCCTGAAAGACTGGTAGACCAGTACCGTATACCCACCATAGCTGAATATTATCACTAAGTACGGTCTGAAGGAATTTTTAAAGGATAATACTAGATAAAACGCTACGCTTACTTTGTATACTCCTGGAGTCCTTTCACAAACCAAACGGCATTCCTGTAAATCGACATTTTCGACACAAATGTGTCCTCTCGCTTAGTCGACAAAAAGATTTTCTGTTAAAAACGGCAGGGTATACAGAGTCGAATGTTTTGGTTTCATAAGAATGATTGAAGGTGGTTATATAGTAACTAATGGGCGGGCAGTCACGTGTGTGACCGCCGGAAGTAAATGTATAACTTTGTAGCGCCCCCGGTGGATATCTATGTTTATCACTGTCGACATATTGAAATATCTAGGCAGTAGTAGTAGCTAGCTTGGTGTGTAAATGAATATAAATTCAATTAAGCTCTTAAAGGCTTACAAAAACGGTTTGACAGAATGATTCTGTACTGCAAATCTCATGTCATCCCCTGACTGCAGCTGAGTTTACCTGAAAACACTAGTAACTAAACACACTGTCTGCTTCTTCCCTCAGTACAGCTTCTTGCTTTCATGAATCTGCATCTGCACTTGTTGTATGCAATGTGGATTGATTGAAATTTCTTAAATTTCTATCAGTAAAATAAGTAAATTAGGCAACTTTGCTTGATTCTACAGTTTCAAGGATAAGTATACTCTTACTCTCTCAATCCAATAAGTATCTAATATTCTCATAGTACATCCTTACTTCTCACTGTACTCCTCCCTCTTGCATGCTATACATTTTGGATGCCACCAAATCCAAAAAGATTGATTTTGACAAGAAAATCATATTTCCTGTTTGGTATAGACATCTGTCATTGGTAATTGATAAATGAGAGTAGTAGCAGGAACATTACATCACATTATTTATAAAGAGAAATCATGGAATTTATTAGGTTTAGGACAGGGTGTATTCATTTATGATGTATACTGTATGTGTTTTTGTACTTAACTGTCCTCTGCATGATAGGTATTACTGTGTTCCCTTGAGTGTGTTAATGTTATAAGGAAGGTTATTTTTGGTCTGTTTGACTGATAAGCTCCAATTTATATCATATACAGAAGGATGTATTAGCTGTAGATGATGAGAATGGGAGAGTGGACAAACTAGACATTGCAATATAACCCTTGCTAGAGATTTTGATGCACCCATTTCCTGGTGTGGATCATTTATCAGTCATGTATTTGCACAGTTCTGTGCTGAAAATATATTTATTCTGTGCATACAATTGAATTTATCAGCTTGTTGTTTTGTCTGAATACCTCTGTAAATAAAAGATTTCAGTTTTACATCTGCAAAAATTTACTAATGGGTTTGTGAAGGTTGGGTAGGATTCAAAATAAGTGAGGGTTAGTTCATATACCCCAAGTTTACACTACACCAATAATAAGCCTCAGCAGTCCGCGCTATAGACAAATTAAGTACCCTCCAAACAAAGAAATTTACTTAAGTTACTGTTCTTTGACTTAAGCTCGACAGGGATCCACTGTTCGAGGAAACACAATTCTATAAAGTTTGTAAGAAGGCTTTGGAAGATACACAATTCTTTGGAATAACTCAGACTACTGAACCTCATATCAGCTTTGAATAATCTTTTTGTTCCCATAAATTCCACCGAAAGTACTCTGAACCACATAGGTAGCAGCACCCTCTGCTGTTGAACGATGCGAACAAAAAGCTTACAGCACCAGGCATTCCCAGGCAGTCTCTCTGCCAAGCGCTAACCAGGCCCGATCCTGCGTTGCCTCCGAGATCAGACGAGATCGGGCGTGTTCTGGGTGGTGTGGTAGGCGACAACAAGTTATGAATAAAGGCTCTTTATACATGCTAAAATACCACCGCCTGTTCCCTGAATTGCGTATTTGTGGTGACCATGAGACTTTCCTAAGCTGTTCAGATTCTACATTTGTGTTATTGTCAGAAAATCCCATTAAATCTATATAACAAAGAATTGTCAGCGTGATCGCCCCTGTACCTGTATACCTCTCAAGATTAACCTTTAAGTTTACTTGATATGCCCATTGGCGAGAGTCGAGATTGTGTCGCTTTATTAAACTAAATCGTCATTGTGTGGTACAGGCACGTCCTTACTTACATGGGCTTATAAAGCACTATAAAAGGGAGAATCAAAACAAAACCGTTGTAGACATCAATGAGCAGCAGTCAAACAGCTTTCTAGGCCAGCTCTAGACAGCATTGTCAGGATGGCCGAGCGGTCTAAGGCGCCAGACTCAAGGTGACAAACCTTCCGATATGCGGGACTTCTGGTCTCCGAATGGAGGCGTGGGTTCGAATCCCACTTCTGACAATAGTTTTTCTTCTCTTTGGTTGGTATGCAAGATATTAAAGGCTGGTTTAAAACAGTGCCCACCACCATTGGATGTTTCCATATTTTATTTTTTCTCAGCACAATGAATCACAATAAAAACTTCCACATGAAGTCCCATTTGTAAAGGTTTTATCAGCTGAATTTAACAACTTTATTGATGGTTAATAAATAATTTACAGAAACTTTACAGACTAGTTATATGGCAGTAATAACAGCAGCCTATGGGTTGTCCTCCACCAGCATAACACTTCAGATTCATTATGAAGTTCCCTGCAAAATACTTGAATGAAAATGAAAATTGTATAGTGTTCTTTTATTTCTGCATAGAAACAACGTTTGCTTCACCTGAGAACAAGGAAGTCCATTTATGGTCAGAACATTATCACGTCTACACAGGAAAAAAAGGATAAACAAAACAGGAAGACACTGCAGGGTGCAGGTGATTTTCTTTCATATTAGTCTTTTTTTCTTTCTTAAAAACCAGGTCAGAGGGAAGAAGGTGAAGACACATGGAAGAAGGAGTCAAACATAACAGACTACAGGGAGGAGATGGACATAAGTGAAGATAGACAGCTGAAACGAAGGGAAAGGAGAAGATGAAGGTAAAGAAATATATGTATGGCTGCTACTCTGCTGTTTCTTCTTTTAGTGTGTTTCATGTGTTCTATGATGAACATATCTTCAATTAATTGTAATGGACTGAGAGAAAAGCAGAACAAGTGTAGCCTTAAATATTGACATACTGTGCTTATAAAAGATACAGTGGACACAGTGGACTAATGATAACATGGACAAAATGAAAGAGATATGGAAAGGTGATATTTTTGTAAATCATGGAAGTCAGAGAGCATGTAGTGTGGCACTTCTATTAATAGAGGGAACTGTTGAAAATACAAAGCAAGTGAATGGTAAAGGGAGATTACTTATTATTGAATTTGAGTATGTTAGTAAAAAATAGAAAGAAATAATAAGCATTCACATTTCAGAATGTGTTAACAGTGCGATTCATCAATATGCTGATATATATGACAACTTTCACAGTAAGAAACATGGGCAGCATAAAAAGAATCATGAAATAAGTGTATGGGAACACATCTGGAGCTAAAGTAAACATTGAAAAATCTGAGTTGATGTGTGTGGGTGACATAAACATAGCAAAATGTGATATCCCTCTTAAAGTGACAACGGGTTTCATTAAAATCTTTGGGGTAAATATAGGAGTGAAAACAAAGGAAGCTAGAGATGCTACTTGGTCAGGTATTCTGAATAAAATAAAACAATCATTAAAATTTTGGAAAATGAGACAGTTAAGATTAAGAGGTAAAGTAATAGTTGTGAATTCTTTATCATTGTTTAAATTTAATTATGTTATAGGAGCAATTGCTCTGCTGGACTAGGTATTGAATGAAGTAAGAGATGCTGTAACTAATTTCCTGTGGGGTGGGAAAGGAGTCAAAATATCAATGAGGACTATGATAGCTGGGTATGAAAAGAGAGGATTGAAGTTGGTGGAAAAGCAATGAGATATCTGTGATCTTGTTCTTTTGGTCACTACCCAGATCTCATGACCATAGGTAATGGTTAGAATGTAGATCGACTGATAAAATTGAGAGCTTTGTCTTCCAGCTCAGCTCCATTTTCACCACAATGGTCCAGTACAGCGACTGCATCATTGAAGACCTCCCGGACAGGGGCCTCTGCTAGACATTCCCAGCGCAGCCTCACTACTCGCTTGGGTTTGCCAGGTCTGTCTGGCAGCCTTCCCGGCATCTGATCCAACTCACCACCAGGTGGTGATCAGTTGACTGCTCCTCTCTTCACCTGAGTGTCTTAAAATGTATGTTCACAGATCTGATGATACAACCACAAAGTTGATCATTGATCTTTGGCCTAAGGTGTTCTCATACCACGTACACTTATGAATGACCTTATGCTCGAACATGGTGTTAGTTACAGCTGTGACTAGCACAAAAGTCCAATAACAAAGCACTGCTGAGGTTCAGATCAGGGAGGTTGTTCCACCCAATCACACATCTATAATGGACAACCCCTCCCACCCCCTGCATGAGAATGTGGGTGACCTGAGCAGCTCTTTCAGCAAAAGACTGCTGCATCTGTGGTGCAAGAAGGAGCGCTACCACAGGTCATTTATTCCAACAGCCATCAGACTGTACAACACCAATCTGATTCAACAATAAACCTGCACTCTGGACTCCACTTTCTGGTCACTGTTTCCTTTTGGCATATACTTTCATCTACCTCACTGATTATCACAATTTTTCTGTGAATACACACTGCACATTTATGTTTATTACAGAGTTTTTTATGCTGCTCTTCTGCACTTTATTTTTTTATCCTTCTCTGCCTCTTTTATATTATATTTTCAATCTTTTGTCTATTATTTACTCTTGTTTTGTCCTTGCTGCTTTAACGAGTAAATTTCCCACAAGTGGGATGAATAAAGTTTATCTTATCTTATCTTTTTTTGGTATGTGTGAAAAGAGGAAGGAAGTAAATATGAATGTGATAAATTTTGTTTTTAGTCTTGCCAGGTACACAGTATGGACAAGAAGAAATCTGGCACATTTTGAAGGGGAGAGAGCAGATGTTTGGGTTATTTTTGAGTCATTGTTGAGGAGAGATGTTTATTTGATGTTTAAATATTTGAGTAAGGATTTGTTGGAATGGAATGGACGTGGGCTCATTTATATAGATGACAGGGGAGAGTTTTGACTTAAATTCTAATGTGTTTGGGTGGGAAGATGTAATGACTATCTATTATTTTGTGTTACATTTTGTTATGTAATTATATACCAATATACGATTATGAACATAGTGCCCCCTAAAGTGCCCACAAAAAGACAATTTTTTAATTTTGATATACTTCTCCTACAGGGGTTTACCAGATCCACCTCAATGTGGTCAGGAAAGCCCTAAGACCTTCATGATGCCTTAGTGTGAAAATTGTGAGGTTTCCCTGTAGCAGTGCAGCAGATTTGATGCTTCTTCGTGGAGTGGTAACTCAGATATACAATGTCCTGTCTGACTCAAACTTGAGATGTTTTATTAGAGTCCCATGCTGGATCATTATCCTTAGGGACATTAACATTTGGATGACAAGCAACTTTTTACTATTGAACTCAGACAAAACCAAAGTTATTGTACTTGGTCCCAAACACCTCAGAAATAAATTTTCTAATGACGTAGTTACATTGGCACTGTTCTGGCCTCCAGCTCCACTGTAAAGAATCTTGGAATTATCTTCGAACAGGATGTCCACACATAAAACAAACTTCTAAGACTGCCTTCTTTCACCCGCGTAATATTGTCAAAATTCGACATTTTCTGTCTCAAAAGGATGCAGAAAAACTAGTCCATGCATTTATTACTTCCAGGCTGGACTACTGTAATTCATTATTATCAGGCTGCCCCAACAAGTCTCTAAGACTCTTCAGTTTATCCAAAATGCAGCAGCACAATTACTGACAGGAACTAGAAAAAGAGGCCAGATTTCTCTTGTGTTAGCTTCTCTACATTGGCTCCTGGTCAAATCCAGGATAGAATTTAAAATCCTCCTCCTCACCTACAAAGCCCTTAATGGTCAGGCACCATCATACCTCAAAGATCTCATAGTCCCCTACAATCCCACTAGGACACTGCGCTCCCAGAATGCTGGTTTACTGATGGTTCCCAGAGTTTCCAGGAGTAGAATGAGAGGCAGAGCCTTCAGTTATCGGGCTCCTCCACTGTGGAACTTTCTCCCAGTTCGGTTCAGGCTTGAACCATCCCTTATTTATGCTACAATAGGCTAGACTGCTGGGAGATTTCCCATGACACGCTGAGCTTCTCTCTCTCTCTCTCCATCACTATGGATTCATATCCCATATTATATGTTACTAACTCGATATCTTCCCTTTCCCGTAGTATTGTGCTCTTTCATCTCTCTAATTTCTCTAACCTCATTGTTAAGCTTAGACATGGTCAATAGGTGGCAGTATGGTTCCATGGCAAATATTTGAATTGTTCAGATTTTCACCAAATTACCTGTAATAAAATAGTTTGCTTTACAAAATGGTCAGACAATGATTTCAATTTTAAAAGCTGAGGAGAAATGTTTACTGTTTAAAAAAGGGTCAGAAATGTGTCATATTGTGGGCAGAAAAAAGGAGACAGGACAAAGGAAACACCACTATTGTTAGATGAGCTCCATACTATTATCTGGAACTACATTATTCCAGGAAATTTCCTTACAGACTTTTATATATAGTCTATGTTTATAGCTGATAGCTAGCTAATGTTAATTAACATCACTGACAACCCGCTGTAACTTAGCAATAACATGGTTTAAATGTTGCCAGAATCAATAAACCCTCGGCTCTCTGGTCTATAGTCTGGTGAGATCATATGTCACTCTGTCTGTTTATCTCAGTCCCTCTGACATTTGATAAAAGTAGAGTAACTCACAACTCCTTTGCTCGAAAATCCATGGACATGTTTTACATGGATATATGGATTTTATTCTCTTATCTACTATTCAAATATTCCACTACTTCTGTTAAGCAAAGACTTTGTGAAAGCAAAGATTAAAAAAAAATCAAAAATCTTGGGTCAAATTCTGTTTTTGCACGTTGCAAACAGGAGCTTCAGGACAGAAAAAGCTCAGACTGTTCCAAACATTTTGATATAAAACACTTGGGTATTCTGTTCCTGTAAAAGGAGAATTAAATAAACTCTGTAAAGATCAAGAAAATACCCAAAGACTTCCTGAGCAGGGGACAGTTAGCTCTCTCTCACCTGGCAGCTTCTCCATGCTGTTTGTATGGCTGAAGTAGTTCTTGAGGGCACTGTAAGCATTCATGGTGACGTTGAGGTAGAACTCTGGAGTGAAGGTGAACAGGGAACCCGTGTTGTCGGCGTGTTTGATGGTCCGAATACAGATACACAGCAGCCAGTACACATCCAACATCTGACTAATGCTAATAAGCAGTTTACAGCAGCTTAGCCAATTATCTTCAGCTGAACACCAACACAGGTAGAGACGTTCACCTCATCAGCTCTGTCTTTATACGACAAGAAACAGACTGAAGCTGCACAGAGAAACAAATTCCTGACAAACACTTACCTGGGCAGAATATCGAGCGATCCTCTCCTCCATGACCTTCACAGCTATAGCGTACTCATGGACGTGAAACCATCACCATCTGTCATAAAGAGCAGCTCTGTCAGTCCAACATCTACAGTCTGTAGTTCACCCTGAGGTCCAGGAGAGGGTGTTCTGAAAAGTAATCTACACTTAACCTGTCCACGTCCTGCTGACCAATCAGATGGAGGAGGACAGCAGCAGTCTTTGAACACTGGGGGTGTTTTCTTCATGTGATTAATTGTCACCTCAATATATTTTTTAAAACTGTTGTATTTGTCTCAAGTACGCTCACACAGAGCACCAATATTACGCAGAGAAAAACCTGTGTAATTTTTATCCAGAAGGAAGTCGATTTTTCTGAGTTTTCTGTTGAAAACATCAACCAATTGCAGACTATTAGAGGCTGATGTGGGTCAAAGGATCCTGGTACTCGGTCCTCTGTCTCCTCAGACCTGGATCTCACTCTGTAAAGTTATGATTTGCTTCTATACAAGCAAATTGTAGAGAGAAAACCAACCTGTCACTGTAAGAAGAGTTTTTAAAATCCAACACACTGACAGAGTCATAGCTGAGAGAGGTTTTCATCTGTTCATACATCCACCTGACAACACAGAGCAGGATCTCCACATCAACAGCTGGTGTGATGGAGCTGTGAAGGATGGAGACTCTAAGCAATCATTGTGTTGTTGAACTTTTAATTAGAAAAGAGACACGGCAATAAGAGAAGTTGAGAGGTCAGAGCTGAGAGGAAGAATAATCTGTGTTTCAGCAGCTGAACAGAAACTGGAAGGATTAGGAGGAGATGAGGAGGGAAATAAAGGGGATGAAACAATCATAGGAGAAGAGGCAGCAGAAAGAGGAGGAATAATCTGTGTTTCAGCAGCTGAACAGAAACTGGAAGGATTAGGAGGAGATGAGGAGGGAAATAAAGGGGATGAAACAATCATAGGAGAAGAGGCAGCAGAAAGAGGAGGAGGAAAACATTCTGTTAAATAACCAGGGTTCATTTATCTGAAACAGAGTTCTTTATATTTAAGAAAAGGTTTAGCTATCAGATAGACCTTCACATTAACAGACAAACAGCTGCAGTCAGGAACGAACTGTGATTTAAACCAGTGAAATAAAGACAATAAACCAGCGTACTGAGATCCTTCAGTCTTCAGCTTACAGACCAGCTGGGGCTGGTTATTATCCAGGTCAGGTTTATGAAGGTGGACTTGTTCTTCTGTGTTTTCAAACTTTAAAACCAACAACAAGCAACAAGCTAATATATGACTAATATATATAGTAAACAGTATAGTGTTTCATTGTTTTGAAAAAATACTGACAATAATCTATTGATCTATTCTAAGCTTCCTCATTCGTGATCAGCAACAATCACTGTCTCTGACTCCTTCTGAACCATCATCGCATCATTAAATGTCAGAAAAACAGAAGAAGACAAACTGAACATGAAACAGAAAACAGCAGACAGATTCACTCTAATGTCCGGGACACTCCTGTCAGTGGTTCAGTCCTGACAATACAGCTACAAACCAAACAACCAATGATAATACAGCTACAAACCAACCAACCAATAAGAAAACAGCTCCAAACCAACCAAGCACTGAGAATACAGAAACAAACAAACCAACCAATGAGAATAGAGCTGCAAACAAACCAGCCAATGAGACCACAGCTGCAAACAAACCAAACAATGAGAATACAGTTAAAAAAACCAGCCAAACAAAGAGAGCACAACTACAAACCAAAGAAACTATGAGAATACAGCTACAGGCAAAGCAACCAATTAGAATACAGCAAAGCAACCAATGAGAATACAGCTACAGGCAAAGCAACCAATGAGAATACAGCTAGAAACAAAACAAACAATGAGAGCACAGCTACAATACAAGCAAAAAAAACCCAAAAAACAATGAGAATAGACATACAGGCAAACTAATCAATGAGAATACAGGTAGAAATGAAACAACCAATGAGAATTCAGCTACAAATCTAAAAACCAACCATAGAAAATACAGCTACAAACCAACTACCCAATAAGAAAAAAGCAAGAAACCAATGAGAGCAAAGCTACAAACCCCTCACCCCAAAAAAACAACCCAACCAAAGAAAATACAGCTAGAAACATACCAACCAATGAGAATATGACAAGAAACTAATCAAGCAATGTGAGCACAGCTCCAGACAACCAACCAATAACAATACAACTAGAAAAAGAAACTACCAATAAGAATAGAGCTACAAACCAACCAAGCAACCAACCAGTAACTGTACAGCTACGAACCAGTAAACCAATGAGAATACAGCTACAAACAAACCAACCGATGAAAGCACAGCTACAAGCAAACCAATCAATGAGAACAAAGATATCAACCAACCAACCAATGAGAGCACAGCTAGAAACCAACAACCAATTAGAAAAGAGGTGCAAATAACCCAACCAATGACAACACAGCTACAAAGAAACCAACCAATGAGAATACAGCTACAAGCCAACCAACCAATAAGAAAACAACTACGAAGCAACCAACCAATGAGAGCGCAGCTACAAACCAACCAGATGATGCTGTGCAAAGTATGTAGTGAATTGTCCATGATCGATAGGAGCCTGCTCAGTATCCATCGTTCTGCCACAGATGTGAAGCTGTCCAGCTCTGTGCCCACAACAGAGCCCACCTTCCTCACCAGTTTGTCCAGACGTGAGGTGTCCTTCTTTTTGATGTTTCCCCCCCAGCACACCACCGCATAGAGGAGGGCGCATCCAGCTGCACTTCCAGTAAGTTTGTACAAATTCACCGTTAATGATCACAGGGTGAGGCCTGGGCCTCCTGAAGTCCACTACCATTTCCCTGGTCTTGGTGGTGTTGAGGTATAGGTGTTCGGAGTCACACCATGCGACAAAGTCCTCAATCAGTTTCCTTTACTCCTCCTCCTGACCACCCCTGATACAGCCCACAATGGCAGTATCATCCGCAAACGACGACCAGGAATGTAGAGATCGATGTAGCATGTAGATGATGGCATCCTCCACTCCCACCCTCTCCTGGTATGCAAACTGCTGAGGGTCAAGAGCGTGGTGGACCTGTGGCCTCAGGTGGTATAGCAGCAGCTGCTCCATCTTCATCACGTGTGACATCAGGGCAACTGGCCTGAAATCATTCAGCTCTCCAGGATGTGATTTGAGTTGGGGTGGTCAAACCTGTTGAAGAAGTTGTTCAGCTGGTTCACTCTCCCAACATCTCCCCCAGTGGTGGTACCCCTCTTTGAGCTGCAGCCAGTGATGATCTTTAGCCCATCCCACACCTCATTCATGCTGTTATTCTGCAACCTCTGCTCCAGCTTCTTCCTGTATTGCTCCTTCGCTTCTCTGAGCTGGACTCTGAATTCCCTCTGTACACGTTTAAGCTCCTGTGGATCACTGTCTTTAAAGGCCTTCTTCTTCTGATTCAGAAGGGCCTTCATGTCATTTGTAATCCAGAGATTGTTGTTTGCATAGCAGAAGTTAATGTAGACAGTAGTACAGTCACCAACCTCCTCGATGTTCTCACTGTGCAACCCCTGCAGTACATCCCAGTCTGTAGTTCCAAAGCAGTCTCTCAGAGCCTGCTCTGCTTCAGGAGACCATTTCCTGAATGAGCGTGTGGTTGTGCGAAGCTTCCACACTCTTGATTTGTAGTGGGGCTGGAGCAGAATGAGGTTGTGATCTGTTTTCCCCAATGCAGGCAGCATGGTGATGCTGTATGTGTCCATTACATTTGCATACAGTAAGTCAATAGTCCTATTTCCCCTGGTGTTACAGTCCACATACTGGTAGAAAGCAGGTAGTGTTTTGTCAAAGGTCACATGATTGAAGTCCCCAGAGATTAACAAAAGCACCTCTGGGTGCTGTGTTTGTAATTTAGCAACAGTGTCGGCACGTGGAGGAATGTAAATAATGACAACAGTGGCATGTCCAAACTCTCTGGGCAAGTAGAAGGGACACAGACTTACAGCCAAGAGTTCAATGTCCCTGCAGCAGGTGGAGATTTTGATGTTTACATGCCCAGGGTTACACCATCTTGTGTTCACATATATAGCGAGTCCTCCTCCTTTCTGCTTTCTGCAGGCTTTCGCCACTTCTTCACTGGCCGCTTAGCCTTTACCTTTGTGCCGGCTCTGCAGCCACGATACGGCCTCCACAACTCGTCAGGTAAATGGGGAATCACCCCGACCTTGTTTTCAGAGCAAGAAGTAATTCACTCAGATAAACGAGTCTCGGAGTGTAAAAATCCATATCCATAGGATAGAATGAATGAACCAATGAGAATATAGTTACAAAGGAGCTAAAAACCAACCAACCAACAAGGATACAGCTAGAAACCAACCAACCAATAAGAGCACAGCTACAAATCAACAAACCAACCAATAAGAATACAGCTTCACACCAAACAACCAATGAGAGCACAACTATCAACCAACCAATGAGAGCACAGCTTCAAGCGAACCAACCAGTGAGAACAAAGCTACAAACAAACCAACCAATGAGAGCACAACCATATACCAACCAACCAATTAGAGTACAGCTACAAACCAACCAACCAATGAGAATATAGGTACAAACCAACCAACCAATGAGAATACGACTAGAAACCACCTACAATGAGAATTGGATAGTTGGTTTCTAGTCGTTGCACAGCTCCAGACCAATAAACCAATGAGAGCACAGCAGCCAACCACCCCTCAGCTGCTGACTGTTTCAAAATAACATGAATGTATTTAACATTAGAAATTAAGAAGCTTCCAAGACACTGTGACTGAAACCCACATCCGTTTCTGAAGTTTGAGATACTGTAAAAACAAATTGCAGCTTAATTTTTGGCAATGGCTGTTATATCTGAGTGCAGGACTTGTCTGTCTACCAACACGCTGCAATGACTTTTATTTCTAACGCACTTTTCATTAAAAACAAATCTCAAAGTGCTACAGAGTAAAACAGCAATTAAAATCAACAACAGTAAGGCTTTTTAAAAAAGGTGAGTTTTCAGGGTACGTTTAAAAGTGTCCATGGTCTGTGGTGCCCTCAGGTGGTCTGGGAGGGCATTCCATAGGCAGAAAGCAGAAAGCCTGATCCCCCATTGTGTGGAGTTTAGTCCTTCGGGTTTTAAGGATGTAGGTGGAGAAGGAATGGAGGGAGTGAGAGGTTGTCCGAGGAGTGAGGAGATCCTTGAGGTAGGTGGGGGAAGTTCCATGAACACATTGGTGGGTGAGGAGTGATACCTTGATATGGTTACATTTCTTAAGTTTGAGGTGCTATAAAAACATATTGCTCCATAATTTCTGGCAATGGCTGATATATCTGAGTGCAGGACATCTCTGACTACTGACACATAATATTAGTCTATCAGTGCTATCAAGAGAATGTGGGTTTCAGCCTCTGCATTTCCAAAAGTCTCAGTTTCTGCCTCACCAGACTAAAATGAAATACCAGACTTTTCAAACAAAATCAGCACCAACAGCATATCCAAATGTTCCTGACTCTAAAATAACATACATAATAAAAATGCAAAAAAAAAAAAAAAAAAAAAAAAAAAAAAAGGAGCTGGAGGGTTGTCACCTATTTGTTTTTTTCTCCCATAACCTTGTCTCTCCAACATAGCCCTACATTCACCATATGACTAAGTCTCAGACTCTTCACAGTTGCCAAAGTACTGAAGATGAGATGGTGACTTTCTCTCTGTTGCACTTTTTTTTTAAACAAAGGATCATGTCTGTCTTCTTTACATACTTTCTTTAAGGCAGTGCCAGTGAACTCCCTCTCCTGTTTTCTCTTCCTGTATTATTGGGTGGTATAAGGAACAGCTGAGTGTATGTCTGCCTCTGAGTTGATAGGTGGCAAAGCTGAAGGTAAGGAGACTGAAGTACATAATCTGTTAGGTTCCAGGTGCAGCCATCATATGTGAGGGTCCAGACCAGACACTGTAGAGAGCTGCAGGTATGGTAAAATGAAAGGGAGGCTGATGGGTGGTGCCGGTGCAATGACAGGAAGTGCTTGATGTGGTAGAGGAGCCTGGGAGATGGCCTGAGGTTGTCTCCCCTTGAGCTTAGGAAGCTTCTCAGGTCATGTCAAGGGTGTGTGTAATGAAGGGCATTTTGTTACTAGTGACTGCCCATAGTTGTGATAGCTTTGGCCTTGTAAATATTGCACAGTGAGGGTTGTATTGATTATACTTACAACAAATGACTATGCACATTAATAACAGCACTTTGAACTTTATTAGTGATGTTTGCACGGTACATTTGTGTATTTGGTAGCAAATATTCATTGACTCTATGGGATATTTATTGATCATGTTAAGCCGTAGTGGTGTTGACTGTTGGCAGGTGCAGTGGTACTTGGCTCCATCTGGAAGAGAGGGGAGTATGATTCGGCCCTGACAACACAGTCTGAATATATGTTTATTCATAACTGATAAACAATTGTTAGATTAAGTGCTGTGCGGTTTGTGTTTGTGCTGTGGAATAGAAGTGTGGACTAGTGCATGAGTGTGGTAGACATAATTAAACTGTTGTTGAAACCAGTCACTGGTCTTTTGTCCACTGCAAACAGTGCCTGAACCTGGGAAAACAAAACAACCAAAATATATAAATAAACTTTTACTCAAGCAATTGTACATAAGATGGAGTTGCTATTTGATCACAACTATAATGGAGCAACATGACACAGTTATGGTCACACAGCAATCATTTGCTCAGCCAGCCATTACATTATAAGAACTGATTATAGCTTGAATGCAACACTGCCTGAAGGAAACAATGAGTATGACAGGCCAAGCAAGAACTCTGCCAGGTCCTGCACGGCTCGTAACACCCTATATTGTTTGGTGCAATATAGTAATGAAATAATGAATGATTTTAGAACTTTTAATAGCATCCATAAATACTATTAATACTATGAGAGCAAAGCCAGCATAACCCAAATTTTGTTTACAAACATGTAAATGTACATTTACAAAGGAAATTGGTCCTTACATCGTATGAAGCGGACTCTTCAGATGTTAGAAGATGAGATTCTGCTGGTAACCGGTCCACTGGGGCTATATAAGAAAAGGTTAATATTAAGTTTAAATTTGTATTTACATCTTTATGGCAAATATACATTTAGAGTTAATGTGCCAACAAATACCAAGACTGTATGAGTACTTTAATGAAACACACTGCTATGTGCTCCATGAGAACGTGCGGGCAAGGTGCTTTTCACAGTACATGTTGCAGGTGATGGAGGGACCACAGACAGCAGTGACATGGAGTTGGTTGGAGGAGTTGAAGGAGGTGATCACAGATGTTGTGGAATGAGGAAGCAGGTATGCATTCTGTGTCAAAGGCGGGACAGTGATGTCCAGTGATGTCCAGAAACTCCTCAAGTTTACCATAGGCTTCATCCACATTTTCTCCACATCATTGAGTCAATTAGTTTGACACTGAGAGTGTCACGGCTGGCATCTCCATCAAAGGCCTAGATAAAGCTCTCAATAAGAGCCTGGCTCTCCTTGGTCCCATGGGTAGTTCCCTTGCAGTGCAGGGCTAGCTCACTTCAGTTGATAGAGCGCAGCACATCAGCCTCAGATATTGCTTTCCGGGTAGCTTATAGTTTGCTTTGCTTTGCCTCTTTCAGTGCCATCAGGTCATCTTGGTCCTGCATAAAGATAAGGCGACTCATGAAGGTGGAATACAACTGGTGAGAGTCAGTCGTACAACCCACAGCTAACCCCTGCATGAAGTGCCATATGTCTAACCAGATGGTTATTTGCTCCTACCCTTCAAACATCCTCCTCAATCCTACTGTCAACATACAGTACTTCAGTGTACCACCCAGCCTCTCTGTAATGCTTGATGTAATGCTTCAATCATCAGCCCAGACTAAACTGTCACTGGCTGTGAGCATGGACATGATCACCCTATCCATACTCATTACCAACATTGGTCACCCATGTAGTGGTGCCATAGCTGCGTCCTGCAAGTTTCCGGGCCACCTTATTTGTGGAATCAGTCTTCAGGATTTGACCGGAGCATAAACTTGCATCAACCACTGCTGTTTGGGGACAGGAAGCACAGCAGGTGGGGTTTCAATTGTCATGGGCAGGATCAGACCAGAGGTGACAGCACTGGCAGTCCTATTGCATTCCATCAGGTACTGGACAGTCAGACTTCAGCATTATGCCCAAACATCGCTGCTGCATCAAGTCTCAGGCAAGTTTTGAGATTAGGATGCAAGGGAACGGCACCCTTTGTTTAATGTCAAGCTGGGATAAGATGCCATGGCTCCAGCTAGTGATCTTCCGTTTGCATCTGCAGGAGAGATACTCACATGCCAATAAAAAGTAAATTTTCCCTATTGCTGTTACCTGCCTTTTCTTCTGATGCAAAATCAAAATCTGAAGTCAAGTCATTTTGAGTTACAAAGGTAGGACTTTTAATATGAAATTTCTCTAAATTGATACAGTAAAAAATAATGATATTCAGCTTGTAGGTACTGCAATTATGGAGCAGTTTCTTTTTATAGCATCTCAAATTTAAGAAATGTAACCATATCAAGGTACATATGTGAGGCTTTTAACTTTATATTTCTCTAAACTGATGCAGTAAAAATGGATTATTTTCAGTGTGTGAGCAGTCAGTTGACAAAAAAAACAAATGCTTTACCCTGTGAAAAAGGGAGGACAAAGTGAAATCTCAGCCACAGTTCCATGAAAGCTTGTTAATTTTTAATGCTTATAACCATTCAGATGTTTTAGAACAGTCAGAGGCTGAGGGGACACTTTCTGCCTTCTGTGGTGGCTGCAGTGAGCATATTATGCATCCAAAATGCTCCGTTTGGAGGCTTAATAAGCTCAGAATGCACAAATGTTGTTTCCTTTGAAAAGGAGAGGAGAAATCAAATCTCAGCCACTCTATCATGAATGTTTGTCAATTTCCAATGTTTATAGAACATTAAGGATGTATGAAAAAACACTCAGCGCCCGAGGGGAAACCTATTGCCTTCTATGGGCGCTCTGTCAGGCCAGCGAGTCAAAATCCATTTTTCGTTTGGACGATTAATAAGCTCAGAATGCACGAATGCTGTGTCCTCTGAAAAGAGGACTGTTTACAAACATTCAGGATTTATGAAGAAACTCAGGCCCCAAGGGGTAACAATTTCTAACTTTTATGAACATTCAGGATGTATGCTAAATATTAGGTCAACTCAGCTGGAGGCCTTTCAGGATGTATGAAAGTGGCAGACCATAAATCTTTTGCCTTCTCTGGGAACTTAAGTGAGCCCAGTGTGTCAAAATCCACGTTTCACTGCTTTTGGATGCTTAGTAAGCTCAGACTGACCAAACACTGTGTCCTGGAGAGGAAAATTTGAAATCTAAATCACAATGTTGTGATATCTTGTTAATTACTAATGTATTATTTTTACAACAGTCAGCGGCTGCGGGGACACCTTCTGTCTTCTGTGGTCGCTGCAGTGAAGCCAATGTGTCAAAATTTGCTTTTTGATGCTTTTATCCGCTTAGTAAGCTCAGAATGAACAAATACTGCATCCATTAAAATAAAGAGGACAAATTGAAATCTCAGCCACAGTTTTTTCAAAGGTTATTTCTAAACATTCAGATTCATTCATTCAGAAACATTAAGATTTTAAAACAGTCAGCGGCCGAGGGGACACTTTTTGCTTTTGTTTATAAAAATTAGAAACTGCCAAACATTCACGAGAGTGAATGAGAGTGGCTGAGATTTAGCCCCTTGGGTTCAGTATTTTCATACATCCTAGATGTTTATAAACATTGGAAATTGTTTTCCTCTCGGGGGATGAGTGTTTTCTTACACAATGAATGTTTATGAATATTGGAAATTGACAAACATTCACGATAGAGTAGCTGGCTGAGATTTAGATTTCTCCTGTCCTTTTCAAATAACAAAACAGTTAAGATTAGATAGACTTTATTTATCCCACTTCTGGGAAATTTACATGCTACAGCAGACAAGAGTGACAAAAATAGAAAAAGAAAAGGTAAAAATATAATATTTTTTAAAAAAGGCAAAAAAAAAAATAATAATAATTAAAGTGCAACAATCAGCATTAAAAGTATCTGTAATAAACAGAAATGTGCAGTTTGTAATATCGGAAAATTGTGATAATCAGTGAGGTAGATGAAGATGTATGTGCAAATAAAGTGACCAGAAAGTGAAGTCCAGAGTGCAGGTTTATTGTTGGGTCGACTGGTGTTTGTACAGTCTGACAGCTATTGGAATAAATGAGCTGCGGTAGCGCTCCTTCTTGTACGGTGGATGCAGCGTCTGTTACTGAAGGAGCTACTCGGATCTCCCAAAGTCTCATGCAGGGGGTGGGAGGGGTTGTCCATGATAAATGTCAACTTGGCCAACATCCTTCTCTCACCCACCTCCTCAAATGGAGTCCAAAGAGTAGTCCAGGACAGAGCCTGGACTCCATGCACCTTATTCAATGTCTTCCTGTCTCTCTCTGAGCACCCACTGCTCCAGTAGACCACTGCATAAAAGATGGAGAGGCCACCACAGTCATAGAAAGTCCTTAACAGTGACTTGCACATTCCAAAGGACCACAGTCCCAGGTATTTGCACTTCGTGTGTATTCTGAGCCTATAAAGCCTCCAAACGCAGCGAAACGTGGATTCTGACTGGCTGGCCTCACTGAGCGCCCACAAAAGGCAAATAGGTTTCCCCTTAGGGCTCAATGTCTTCATACATCCTCAATGTTTATAAACATTGGAAATTGTTTCCCCTTTTGGGCTGAGTGGTTACATAAATCCTGAAAGTTTATAAACAATTAGAAATTGCCAAACATTCACGATAGACTGGCTGAGATTTAGACTTCTTCTCTCTTTTACAGAGGACACAGCATTTGTTCATTCTGAACTTATTAAGCGGCTGTGGCGGTACGAGGCGGGTGTATTATGTTCAGGCAGTACGTGATACCCAAATTTCTTTTTACGCGACAACGCCACCCTGGGAGTTTAACCCAGGGAACTATTTACTTGGAGGACTAAGCTGAGTAAGGCACTCAGGTTCGTTTTGCCATGGAACAGAGACAAGTAGTTCAAACAACCAACATATAATGTTTAGGACAATTTCTTCTTAAAATCTATAGTAAAAGGAATCCCTGAGACACTGCACACGTGAAGCAAAAGAAAATCACCGAAGTGTAAACACAACAAAAGGGGGGACACCACCACCGGGACACCAATCCACCACCGTAGGCTCAGCACCTGAATGGGGGGAACAGAAAGCAACAAGTGAGAAACTAAAGAAAACAAATATATACTTGGTCACAAAGAAACTCAATGAATTAAATGTACAAAATCTATAATAATGAAGCAAAATAACAAATCAATGTAATGAACCAAAATCTAAATAATCACAAAGAAAATCTTAGTATCTGCAACCCACTTAACCAAAAGAAACAAAGCTAACAACAAAATCCAAAAACAAAGTCCTTAACAGTTACTTGCACATTCCAAAGGACCACAGTCTTCTCAGTAGGCAGAGACGACTCTGGCCCTGTTGTTACAGGGCGTTGGTGTTGTGAGACCAGTCAAGTTTATTGTTGAGGTAAACACCCAGGTATTTGCACTTCGTGTGTATTCTGAGCCTATAAAGCCTCCAAACGCAGCGAAACGTGGATTCTGACTGGCTGGCCTCACTGAGCGCCCACAAAAGGCAAATAGGTTTCCCCTTAGGGCTCAATGTTTTCATACATCCTCAATGTTTATAAACATTGGAAATTGTTTCCCCTTTTGGGCTGAGTGGTTACATAAATCCTGAAAGTTTATAAACAATTAGAAATTGCCAAACATTCACGATAGACTGGCTGAGATTTAGACTTTTTCTCTCTTTTACAGAGGACACAGCATTTGTTCATTCTGAACTTATTAAGCGGCTGTGGCGGTACGAGGTGGGTGTATTATGTTCAGGCAGTACGTGATACCCAAATTTCTTTTTACGCGACAACGCCACCCTGGGAGTTTAACCCAGGGAACTATTTACTTGGAGGACTAAGCTGAGTAAGGCACTCAGGTTCGTTTTGCCATGGAACAGAGACAAGTAGTTCAAACAACCAACATATAATGTTTAGGACAATTTCTTCTTAAAATCTATAGTAAAAGGAATCCCTGAGACACTGCACACGTGAAGCAAAAGAAAATCACCGAAGTGTAAACACAACAAAAGGGGGGACACCACCACCGGGACACCAATCCACCACCGTAGGCTCAGCACCTGAATGGGGGGAACAGAAAGCAACAAGTGAGAAACTAAAGAAAACAAATATATACTTGGTCACAAAGAAACTCAATGAATTAAATGTACAAAATCTATAATAATGAAGCAAAATAACAAATCAATGTAATGAACCAAAATCTAGATAATCACAAAGAAAATCTTAGTATCTGCAACCCACTTAACCAAAAGAAACAAAGCTAACAACAAAATCCAAAAACAAAGTCCTTAACAGTTACTTGCACATTCCAAAGGACCACAGTCTTCTCAGTAGGCAGAGACGACTCTGGCCCTGTTGTTACAGGGCGTTGGTGTTGTGAGACCAGTCAAGTTTATTGTTGAGGTAAACACCCAGGTATTTGCACTTCGTGTGTATTCTGAGCCTATAAAGCCTCCAAACGCAGCGAAACGTGGATTCTGACTGGCTGGCCTCACTGAGCGCCCACAAAAGGCAAATAGGTTTCCCCTTAGGGCTCAATGTTTTCATACATCCTCAATGTTTATAAACATTGGAAATTGTTTCCCCTTTTGGGCTGAGTGGTTACATAAATCCTGAAAGTTTATAAACAATTAGAAATTGCCAAACATTCACGATAGACTGGCTGAGATTTAGACTTTTTCTCTCTTTTACAGAGGACACAGCATTTGTTCATTCTGAACTTATTAAGCGGCTGTGGCGGTACGAGGCGGGTGTATTATGTTCAGGCAGTACGTGATACCCAAATTTCTTTTTACGCGACAACGCCGCCCTGGGAGTTTAACCCAGGGAACTATTTACTTGGAGGACTAAGCTGAGTAAGGCACTCAGGTTCGTTTTGCCATGGAACAGAGACAAGTAGTTCAAATAACCAACATATAATGTTTAGGACAATTTCTTCTTAAAATCTATAGTAAAAGGAATCCCTGAGACACTGCACACGTGAAGCAAAAGAAAATCACCGAAGTGTAAACACAACAAAAAGGGGGACACTACCACCGAGACACCAATCCAAACCCACACTCCCATATCCCATTGATACATATGGGTTTGGCCCCTGTGTGGGGATTCTGCTGGCATCCCAGCGTGGGCTTGCCCACAGAAAGCCCATAGGGACCCTTGTATGGGTTAGCCTATGCGGGGCCCGCAGCAATTTTGCTCTTTGTTAGTTTACTTTGGACAAACCCTTGTATCCAAATATGAATGTTGCATAAAATCAAAAGACTGGAACAAGCACAGTAATTAATCCCAATAAGATGTCCAACAACATCAAAGCATTGGATATTCAGAGAGCAAATTAAGTAAAATAAAATAAACTCATAAAACACAGCATTATTTTGGATTTCAGCTATACTGCATTTTCTTTAATGAAAATGTTTTGCCATGAAAAATGTTGGAGATACAACAAAAGCAATTTATTTAAAAAAACAAAAACAATGGAATTCAATGATTAAGTGAATATTAACAAGGTGTAGGTTGCTGATATCATTGTAATAAATAGCATAAGGTGTGCACGAGGGACAAGATAAGTGATTGGAGATAGTAATAACCATCAAGTTGGATATCACAACCAAGTATAGTAAGCTGACTGACACAGCATGCTGTATGTCTTTTGATGTCTCACGGTTGGATTCAGGTGGTTTATTAATTTTTTTGGGGATGTAGATATTATAAAACCTTGACCCATGCATTAACAAAGATGAAGCGATCTATGAAATAACATAGGGGAAAAGAGATAACTGTTTCGAATGAATTGTAACAATCCCATTGTACCCTTCAGTGTAACGAATTTCCCTCTTAAATTACAGTAAACTACTGGCAGCTACAGTTGCCAGCATGATACTGTTACATACAGTGTACATACTGTAATCTATGACAACAACTGATGAGGGGATTAGCCGTTTAATTACCGTTATTTGCACCTAACAAAATATAATGTATATGTACAGATTTTTTTTTACTGTGAACTGCAATCCATTTACAATACGTATTACTCTATACATTATTGATTCATTAACTGCTAGCAGAAGGGACTAGAGAGATATTTCTTTCTAGACTTTGTAATTTGAGAAATTACTCCTGGCAGTTCTGCTATAAAACACCATGTTTTAATATATTGAATAAACACTGTCTTTGAAATTAAAACTTCTAATTTTAAGACAAATAACATAGCTTCAAGTGTCTTTTTAGGGCATGAGTCTAATATTAAGCTTGTAAAATAAAAAATAAAAAAAATTCAAGAACTTACAACAAATAAACAGAGAGAAAAACAGAGCGATAACTTAGAGTGTAGTTAAGAGACTAACAGAGAATGTATGTGTTCAGTGACTTCACTCAAAGGCCATTCATTTCTTTAGTAGATTGATGAGGGCTGATTGATGTAATCTTTTTCTGGGTGACTTTGCCATGTCCAATCTTGAAGTCTCTCTCTGGATTTATCCCATTGACCCACCTGAAAAACAAGAGTTGGTGTGAAAAAGTTTACTAATTGAGATAATAATATAAATCTTTTATGTAGCAAATATTTCCTCCTATCAACAGCATTGTTCTTTACAAGGGGTGTAAGGATTCAATCAAATCATGATTCGGTTTGATACTCGATACAGGGCTCATGATTCCATACACTCACAATCCATCTAAGGATATTTCAAGACAGAATGAAAACAACCTAAGAGCATTGAATTCTTATTTATTTCCTCTTAGTGCAAACTGCAAAAAATTGCTAATTCATGTGGCAAGGTGATGTCGTGCAGCACTGACATAAATCGGACAAATTTTCTACTCAGCATGTATCAAGTCAATGCTGCGCGATGCTGCATTAAGTCGAATGCACCTAAAGTCAACATGGCATGTATTATAGGGTACTGATTTATTATCTAGGCTCCATCATACACTTCTTGTGGTGTCTGTTTTTGAACCTTTTTGGAATTTCTTAGGGAGTCAGGGATGCAAAATGTGATCTAAGTACATAAGTAATAAGTAAGAATACCTAGTACTAAGGAGTGTTTTACATAGGCCACTATAGTGCTAGACTGATGTCCGCAGATGTGACGTGGAAACATGCAGAAAAACCACCACGTTACTAAGGGCTTGTGACTTCATCACTCAAATTACTTTAAAGCACACCCTCTCGGTTAATATTGCTTAATTAGTGTGAATGCTGGGCAGTGACATCATCCACTCTAGCCTTTAGCCCTTCAACTTTTTCTCAAATTTTTCTGCTTCAACTCTTCTCCTGCCCACACCTTTCACTTCTCACACACAATTAATACCTCAATCTGTAGATAATTTTGTGCTCTGTCACACAGTGTGACTCCCTAAGCCATAGGATTTACGGTTTTTGAGGTAGCAGCCTCTGATCACCAAGAGGAGCCCTCAACTGCTTCACTCATCTCCATATAGCTCTCTAAAGACAAAACCCAAACCAGGCCAGTTTTAAACTGCCATACTGTGGTCATTTTTCACTTTAACTACATAAATAACACGTCTGTGTTCAGTAAAGTCTCCTGGTGCTGGTAGTTACCAGATTTCATCGACAGGACTTACGGTTTTTGAAACATTATGAGGAGTTCAAGAGGTACAAAGAGCAAAATCTGACTCTGTAGAGGCTGAGACCTTGATATTGCTATGGCAACCTGTGAGTGCAGTTGGACACAAACAGGTGTCTGTGATCAGCTGATCTCTGATGTCTGAGCTGTTTATCAAACTCTTGACTTACTTTTCTGTCAAAATCCTGCTACAAACTGTCTCCACAGCACATAGAAGACGTGGATTCACACACAGTTCAACAGTCACTCAAACAGGTTTTAGAGCAGTTTCAATCAGGAGTAACTTGGCAGTTAATTTCAGTTGATGATAGAAAACACACACAGAGAGAGATTTTCAAAGTAAAACATCAGGCCAAATAGTGGAGTACACAGAGAAAGAGGAGGACACTTGAACACAACATGTACTGTTTAAACACACAAACAGACACACACACACAACTATCATCTATATATTAACACATGGGCCATTCTGGTGGATTCCTCTTACACGGAGATCACTGATGGGTGAATTATATATAAGCTGTGTTTAAGACTTCATACCTCTTTCTCTCCATTTTAACTGTTTGAGACAAACCCTCAGCAGCTGATTTTACCTTTCAACTGTTTCTACCTCTTTTACAATTTAAATTCCAATATTTGATTCTGTATTTAGTTGTTTTTCCTTTCTGCTCCCACCCCTGTTTGGGTTGTAACTGCTCCTGCATACTTTCTACTACAGAAACCATTCAACTATCAAAAGGTTTAAACTATTAACCTTTGTGCTTATTCAACTTTCTTCAACTCTTTATGCTTTTTAAAATGTTCAGCTTTGTCTAGAATTTTGCTATTCAAATGAATGCCAAAGCTATTGGTTTTAATTTTCACCTTCTGCATATGACCTTTCTTTCTACTAATTTCAGCCATTTTAAACTTCAACAACTACTTTTGCCTTTCAATTTTTAGTTTTTCTTCTGCATTACAACAATAATTTCAGCTATTTTAAGCATTGCTTCAGCGATTCATTCAGCTCTCAGCATTCACACGCATTTTCCACAGGAAATGCATTTTCTAGTTAATGATGTTCTACCTGGAACACTCGACTGTATATGTATGAATGTAATTCTGTTATGTTCTGTATGAACTTCATGTTAACAGCATTTCAGCTGCAGCCTCAGTGGGAATCTGAACCTGGATGAAATATAAACATTGTATGAAGTGGTACACGTACACATTCATATTTCTCATTCTCATCATTACTACTGCATGTTTTTGTATGTAGTAGTAAATTCTGCCGCTTGACTGTGAGAAAAAAATACAAATGGGGATGAAACGTTTGGAAGATACCCTTGAACCCCTGAATGTATTCTTAATGAGCTCCAAACGAGAGGAAAAAAATCAACCCTTACATGAGTGATCCCACTGAGTCTCCTCATAATTTGCCCACGTGATGAAGACATGACTTGCAAAACAATCTCAGTGACTGACTACATCAGCAATGGCATTGACGGTGGCATCACTGACAATAACGATGATGATGATGATGATGACGACGACAATGACAGATTTGTAGTGACTGTTTTAGCAGCTTTAGTGATGAAGAGGATTTATTTAGTGATGTTCATGACAGTTCTAACTTTGATGACTTGCCTGTTGAACTGCGTCAGTGGATAGTACAATCTGGAGTGACACAAATTGCAGCGGATAGTCTGCTTAGAATTCTAAATAAATACATCCCTACACTCCCAAACTGTGCAAGAACTTTAACGAAAACAAAACAGTCACACGAGGTAAAAACAACTAAGGTAGAGAGTATGTCCATTTTGGCATATCAAAATATCTGATCGAAAAAAAGAGGGACTGCTATCATAATGCAGGTAAACACAGATGGAATGCCACTGTTCAAAAGCTCTCCAAAACAAATCTGGCCAATACTGGGAAAATTCCCCCTTGAAACGGATTCATTTATAATTGGAGATTTTTTGTGGAAACACCAAACCACACGATCCAAATCAGTACCTTCAAGAATTTGTTGAGGTTTCCACATTGGAACAAGGGTTCACTGTAGCAGAGGGTATTTCATTTGTCCTCAGAGTGCTTTATTTATGATGCTCCAGCACAAGCATTCACAAAGATAATAAAACGGCATACAGGCTACATTCCTTTTCCTGAAACGTCATCTAACTGGAGAACAGATGAGACCTTTGCAGAACAGCATGATGAAAATCATCACAGAGGTTACTCAAATCTTAGCATCTAAAGTTTGGGCATGGTCACACACTTTTGCTTGGACTGCATGCATATTGTTTGTCTCAGTGTTGCATGGAGGATGCTCAAACTTTGGGTTAAAGGGGACCTGAAATACAGATTGGGCTCTCTACAGATCAGTGCCATCTCTGGAAAACTTTTGGGGATGTCACAATACGTACCTTGTGAGTTTGCTAGAAGGCCAAGATCACTGTCAGAACTAGACTACTGGAAAGCCACTGAGTTTAGGCAGTTTCTTTTGTACACTGGTCCAGTGGTGTTGAATGGTGTTCTCCTGGTTCCATTCTATGCTAACTTTCTTACTTTGTCCATCATCTATTTGATGCTTTCTCCCACTCTGTGTACCCATTAGTGTGATTATGCAGATAATCTGATAAGGTACTTCCTTACACAGTTCAGGCACTTGTATGGGGTTGAGGAGATTGTGTACAATTGTTCACTGTTTGTGTCATCTGGCAAATGATGTGAGAAGGTTTGGCCCATTAGATGTGTCTGCATTTCCTTTTGAAAACTTCCTGGGACACGTTTAAAAAAAGATCAGAAAGTCACAACACATTCTCCAACAGCTATCAAATGTTAAATCAAATAAAGCTATTAAATATTGAGGCAGTCCCCACAGAACACATTAACTTACCGCAAGGCAAACTCATACTTGGTGGAAAGCACTGCAATGGACCAACAGTGCCATATGTTGTTTCAGCAACACAGTACAAGAAGGCCATACTTGAAAATGCTGTAATAAAATGTAAGACAGGAGACAACTGCACTGGGTCGACCGTTAATAGTAGCTGATTTTAACACTCGGTCACCCGCCAAATACAGAACAGCAATGGAGAGTTACTTACAGTTACTGTAAGAATTGGTATTTGGGCTGACTTATATCCAAGGTAGAACTATTTGCAACACTCCCAATAATGGTCAAGAATATGTACTTCAATATTAAATTACAACAGATGCTTTTGGGTTTTAAAGACCAATGTGACCTGTTGCCATGTTCAGAAAGCACGTCTGTCACTGTAAACTTGTAATACAGACATTTTTGAAATTGTCCTCATTTTATAATGAAAAATATTAACCACTGCAGAGGCAGTGAAATGTTGATGTAATTCTTTTCCTGCTCATTTTAAGTTGTAATTGCTAAGAATTATATATATTTCTCATCAAGAATGCAGGCTGCGTGGTAAAGTACAGAGATCGTCAGAAGTACATTTGTTATGAGGGGCAGCTGACCTTCCAGTCCTTTTTGGATTGTGGTATGTGAAAATGCTTGTAAATATGCACTATGCAACTAATGGAACAACATACTGAAAGTTATTGCCATTTATCTTGCTCATAATAAGTTCAGAGTAAATGTGTAACTCCCCAAATCACAGCTTATTGGTTCATGTTTTCGGAGCTGTCTAATTATGCTCATCTGTATAAGCAATGGTGTAATAAAATGCTGTAATAAAATGTAAGACAGGAGACAACTGTGTCATGATTGGTGGACAACTTGGTTGGTTGAGAACATCTCAACCAACATCCACCACAGAGGAAACTTTCATTCTCTTGAGACAGTTTTTAGGTATGGCCCCACTGTATACAGAATTAATCAATTCTCGGGACACTGGCATCCACAAAGCCTGTGAGCTTGATGCAGAGCTCAAACTGTACAAGCTTTCTGATATCAAGGCAACATATCTTCTGCTCCCACTGCAATTCAGGTGAGTACACAGTAAAATCCGGAGAGAGTTTTTTTTCCAGAGTGAACCTTATTTTCCTCTAAAGGAGTCATATTTAAACAATTTGGAGTACAATTATTTCCTGCGACCTCTAGAGTCTGGGGAAAAATACAGTTAGTTCTATTGAAGTAAACTCCATGGCCACACCCACTAACGTCTTTTAAGTTTCGATTTTGACGCCATTACTGGTCTCTCGCTTACTGCGATGAACGGCGGAGGAGCGGATGGTTGAAGTGATTAATGTATTTTTTCGAAATATTTGGTGTAAAATGCCAAGTAAGTTATCATTATTGTTTAATTTAGTGTGTATAAGGTGGAACTGTTGAACGAGATTACAGCTAGCTAACGTTTATTGCGTAGATTTACTGCACTCTTAGCTTTGTAAAATGTTAACGTTAGCTTCTTGCTAATTAACATTACACAACTTTTTATAACCTCATTTGGTGTAAAATGCAAAGTACGTTTATCATGAATGTTTTTTGTGTGTAAGATACAACTTCTGAACAATGTTATAGAAAGCTAGCGTTACAGTGTAAGTTTATTGCACTACTAGCATAGTAAGGCATTAGCGTTAGCGTCCAGCTAAGTAACATTACACCACTTTGGTCGTTCGTGGACGGTATTTATGCTAGATGGACTGGTATTAAAACTCTCAGTGGAGCAATGTTAGCTATTATCAGACTTAACTGACAGCACGTGCAACACCTGTGTTTTACTTTGATCAGGAGTCCTTAAAAACAGGCGGACAGTTAGCCGTAGCTTGGTCAGTATAACACGTGTTTTACCCGGAACAGAGTACTGCACTGGGTCGACCGTTAATAGTAGCTGATTTTAACACTCGGTCACCCGCCAAATACAGAACAATGGAGAGTTACTTACAGTTACTGTAAGAATTGGTATTTGGGCTGACTTATATCCAAGGTAGAACTATTTGCAACACTCCCAATAATGGTCAAGAATATGTACTTCAATATTAAATTACAACAGATGCTTTTCGGTTTTAAAGACCAATGTGACCTGTTGCCATGTTCAGAAAGCAGGTCTGTCACTGTAAACTTGTAATACAGACATTTTTGAAATTGTCCTCATTTTATAATGAAAAATATTAACCACTGCAGAGGCAGTGAAATGTTGATGTAATTTTTTTCCTGCTCATTTTAAGTTGTAATTGCTAAGAATTATATATATTTCTCATCAAGAATGCAGGCTGTGTGGTGAAGTACAGAGATCGTCAGAAGTACATTTGTTATGAGGGGCAGCTGACCTTCCAGTCCTTTTTGGATTGTGGTATGTGAAAATGCTTGTAAATATGCACTGTGCAACTAATGGAACAACATACTGAAAGTGATTGCCATTTATCTTGCTCATAATAAGTTCAGAGTAAATGTGTAACTCCCCAAATCACAGCTTATTGGTTCATGTTTTTGGAGCTGTCTAATTATGCTCATCTGTATAAGCAATGGATGTCTTTGCTCATTGGTACATGGTAACGCAGTCAGATGTTGAATTAAAGATGACCTAGTTTTTTATGTTTTGTGCTGTTTTTCTTCTATAAACACACAACTGATAAATAAATAAACATTTGCAGTCTTGTTTTGTCTTCACAGTTTCCAAAAAGTTTAACATTCTGAGCTTGGACTTAAAAATCTTTGATGAATCGAAGACTGAAGTTGATGAGGAGGTGTTTGAGTTTCTTATAAAGAAACAAGACCTTGGTGTGCTGGAGATTCGTTTACCTCAAGGCCCAGATTCCAGTGGTGAGTTCCTTATTAAGCCAGAGCCTCATTTTCATCAATACAGTCCCGGCTAGCCTAACATTTTCTGAATATGTGAAAAAAGCAGATGTATGTGCTTCTTGTTTCTGATTTTGAGATCATTTTTGTGTATCTGCTCATTTTTGGATTTCACTTGTCTTTAACAATGACCAAAAGTTTCCACTGTAATTGTGTTAAAATTAGTGTTAAACACAACAGTCAATTGTCATCATGATTGCTAGATTCGTGGAGCTTCTCTACAAACAGCTCCTTTGCAAGCTCCAGTGGAGAAAATGAGGGAGACTGTGATGACACCATCATACTGCAGCATAGTCCTGGAACAAGGAAGAGAGCTGAGGATAATCAGCTAGCTCAAGTAAGCTCTACAGATTTTATTACACTCTTTCAGAAATTGTAACAAAATGCCAGACTTGGGGATTGAGCGATAAATGAAAGTTGTGACACAATGACCATGGTATGTTTAGTACTTGATGTTTTATTACTGTTTTAAACAATTCAGTGTGTTCTCGTTTTATTACTCCTACTTAGATTGAAGACATTCTGAAGAACAAACCTGGAGGAGAGAGGATCATAAATGAGTACACCTGCACCAAAAGTCTAACTGATAGCAGAAGGCATGATATGGTCAAGATATTGGTTGCACACATGACAAGCGAATATGGGTATGCTGTCACAAAATCATTATGTAACTATGTACCTAATACATAATTTTTGGCTTGGCAAATAATGCCATTTACTCACAAGTACTTTTGAGTTCGTACAGTAAAGTGTTTGTGTGTGTGTGTAGGACAAGTCCATCAAGACGTGTTAGAGGACTGTGCAAAGGGCATCACTATCTTGTTCCCATACTTGGCCGATCCTAGGAGCAAGCTTGGCTATGTAAGTACATTAAAAACTAAGTAAGTACATAAAAAAATACATTAAAAAGTGAGAGTTACAATTTAAAGATCTTTAAAAGATCTTAAGTCTAGATCAACTAAATATCTGTTTACATTTCTGTATGCCCACCAGGCCAGTTAAGTTCAGCACCAGACCTGTTAAAGTTGATTGAGAAATTCTTCATTAATAGGCACATGTGTAGTTTTAACAATAAAAAAATGAAGATATTTTGACCTTAACACTCTTTGCTTTAGGAACATTATTACAATGCAGAAGATGGGAGTGGTTATCTGGCATGGAGACTGAAGTTTGTTCCAAAGGACCTGTTATCGGTCAATAACAGGTATGTGGTTTTAATTGTAGTTAGACTTTTTTGACTCTCAGTCATGACACATGATGGGAGAATAATTATACTCTTTTGTGTTTTTCTAAATTCCTTGCAGTACTTCAAGACGTGAAAATTTCTCTGTTGATATTATGCACGATACTCAATTTGAGTAAAATTTATTCTGATAAATTTACTGTATAGCAACTCAATTGATGCATCTCATACTAGAATTAGTGTTACTGTACAGAGTGTGTGTCTGGGTACCTGTTGATCCATTTTCAGGAGGTTTCAGCAATCTTCCTATCAAAACAAATCAATTTGACCACTTTTACACATAAATTTCTTTTGTAATGGTATGATATCTTATAGATTAGGAGGAAACGCTGGTTAGTGTGTGATGGAACCAGCTGAACTTATTTTTTATCAGTTCCTTCACATCTCACTACTTTATTATTTTGCCTTTGTTGTTTTGAGGTAACTGTTGGTGGGTATACTGCTCAAGCTAAGCTGTTAAAACTGCCTCGAGCCCAGCACGTCTCAAAGACAGCTTAAAACTTGTTAGTACAGGTAGTTTAGGTTTCTATCCTCCTTCTAAGAGTATAGAGCATTTGTTAATTCTGATCTTATTAATTGGCCAAACACAGTGAAACGTGGATTGTCCTCACTGGCTTCACTGACAGACCATATATTTCAGCTGTTTTCTCCACGGGCGTTGAGTGTTTGTATACATCTCCAGTGTTTATAAATATTTGAAATTGTTTATGCTTTGGGGATGATTGTTTTCAAATATATATATGAATGTTTATAAATATTGAAAATTGACAAACATTCATGATAGAGTGGCTGAGTTTTAGGTTTCTACCCTCCTTCTAAGAGTACAGAGCATTTGTTAATTCTGACCCTATTAAGTGGCCAAACACAGTGAAACGTGGATTGTGACACGCTGGTTTCACTGACAGACCATTTATTTCAGTATTCTCCACGGGCGTTTATAGTGTTTGTATACATCTCCAGTGTTTATGAATATTTGAAATTGTTTATGCTTTGGGGATGATTGTTTTCAAATATATATATGAATGTTTATAAATATTGAAAATTGACAAACATTCACAATAGAGTGGCTGAGTTTAAGGTTTCTATTCTCTCATTTAAGAGTACAGAGCATTTGTTAATACTGAGCTTATTAATTGGCCAAACACAGTGAAACGTGGATTGTGACTCGCTGGCTTCACTGAGAGACCATTTATTTCAGTATTCTCTATGGCCGTTGAGTGTTTGTATACATCGTCAGTGTTTATAAATATTTGAAGTTGTTTATGCCTTGGGGATGATTGTTTTCAAATATATATATGAATGTTTATAAATATTGAAAATTGACAAACATTTATGATAGAGTGGCTGAGTTTTAGGTTTCTACCCTCCTTCTAAGAGTACAGAGCATTTGTTAATTCTGACCCTATTAAGTGGCCAAACACAGTGAAACGTGGATTGTGACTCGCTGGCTTCACTGAGAGACCATTTATTTCAGTATTCTCCTAGGGTGTTGAGTGTTTACATACATCTTCAGTGTTTATAAATATTTGAAGTTGTTTATGCTTTGGGGATGATTGTTTTCAAATATATATATGAATGTTTATAAATATTGAAAATTTAACAAACATTTATGATAGAGTGGCTGAGTTTTAGGTTTCTACCCTCCTTCTAAGAGTACAGAGCATTTGTTAATACTGAGCTTATTAATTGGCCAAACACAGTGAAACGTGGATTGTGACTCGCTGGCTTCACTGAGAGACCATTTATTTCAGTATTCTCTATGGCCGTTGAGTGTTTGTATACATCGTCAGTGTTTATAAATATTTGAAGTTGTTTATGCTTTGGGGATGATTGTTTTCAAATATATATATGAATGTTTATAAATATTGAAAATTTGACAAACATTCATTATAGAGTGGCTGAGCTTTAGGTTTCTACCCTCCTTCTAAGAGTACAGAGCATTTGTTAATTCTGACCCTATTAAGTGGCCAAACACAGTGAAACGTGGATTGTCCTCGCTGGCTTCACTGAGAAACCATTTATTTCAGTTGTATTCTCCACAGGCTTTGAGTGTTTGTATACTTCTTCAGTGTTAATAAATATTTGAAAGTGTTTATGCTTTGGGGATGATTGTTTTCAAATATATATATGAATCTTTATAAATATTGAAAATTTGACAAACATTCATGATAGAGTGGCTGAGTTTTAGGTTTCTACCCTCCTTCTAAGAGTACAGAGCATTTGTTAATTCTGACCCTATCAAGTGGCCAAACACAGTGAAACGTGGATTGTGACTCGCTGGCTTCACTGAGAGACCATTTATTTCAGTATTCTCCTAGGGTGTTGAGTGTTTGCATACATCTTCAGTGTTTATAAATATTTGAAAGTGTTTATCCTTTGGGGATGATTGTTTTCAAATATATATGAATGTTTATAAATATTGAAAATTGACAAACATTCATGATAGAGTGGCTGAGTTTAAGGTTTCTACTCTCCCATTTAAGAGTACAGAGCATTTGTTAATACTGAGCTTATTAATTGGCCAAACACAGTGAAACGTGGATTGTGACTCGCTGGCTTCACTGAGAGACCATTTATTTCAGTATTCTCTATGGCCGTTGAGTGTTTGTATACATCGTCAGTGTTTATAAATATTTGAAGTTGTTTATGCTTTGGGGATGATTGTTTTCAAATATATATATGAATGTTTATAAATATTGAAAATTTGACAAACATTCATTATAGAGTGGCTGAGCTTTAGGTTTCTACCCTCCTTCTAAGAGTACAGAGCATTTGTTAATTCTGACCCTATCAAGTGGCCAAACACAGTGAAACGTGGATTGTGACTCGCTGGCTTCACTGAGAGACCATTTATTTCAGTATTCTCTATGGCCGTTGAGTGTTTGTATACATCGTCAGTGTTTATAAATATTTGAAGTTGTTTATGCCTTGGGGATGATTGTTTTCAAATATATATATGAATGTTTATAAATATTGAAAATTGACAAACATTTATGATAGAGTGGCTGAGTTTTAGGTTTCTACCCTCCTTCTAAGAGTACAGAGCATTTGTTAATTCTGACCCTATTAAGTGGCCAAACACAGTGAAACGTGGATTGTGACTCGCTGGCTTCACTGAGAGACCATTTATTTCAGTATTCTCTATGGCCGTTGAGTGTTTGTATACATCGTCAGTGTTTATAAATATTTGAAGTTGTTTATGCCTTGGGGATGATTGTTTTCAAATATATATATGAATGTTTATAAATATTGAAAATTGACAAACATTTATGATAGAGTGGCTGAGTTTTAGGTTTCTACCCTCCTTCTAAGAGTACAGAGCATTTGTTAATTCTGACCCTATTAAGTGGCCAAACACAGTGAAACGTGGATTGTGACTCGCTGGCTTCACTGAGAGACCATTTATTTCAGTATTCTCCTAGGGTGTTGAGTGTTTACATACATCTTCAGTGTTTATAAATATTTGAAGTTGTTTATGCTTTGGGGATGATTGTTTTCAAATATATATATGAATGTTTATAAATATTGAAAATTTAACAAACATTTATGATAGAGTGGCTGAGTTTTAGGTTTCTACCCTCCTTCTAAGAGTACAGAGCATTTGTTAATTCTGACCCTATCAAGTGGCCAAACACAGTGAAACGTGGATTGTGACTCGCTGGCTTCACTGAGAGACCATTTATTTCAGTATTCTCCTAGGGTGTTGAGTGTTTACATACATCTTCAGTGTTTATAAATATCTGAAGTTGTTTATGCTTTGGGGATGATTGTTTTCAAATATATATATGAATGTTTATAAATATTGAAAATTTAACAAACATTTATGATAGAGTGGCTGAGTTTTAGGTTTCTACCCTCCTTCTAAGAGTACAGAGCATTTGTTAATTCTGACCCTATTAAGTGGCCAAACACAGTGAAACGTGGATTGTCCTCGCTGGCTTCACTGAGAAACCATTTATTTCAGTTGTATTCTCCACAGGCTTTGAGTGTTTGTATACTTCTTCAGTGTTAATAAATATTTGAAAGTGTTTATGCTTTGGGGATGATTGTTTTCAAATATATATATGAATCTTTATAAATATTGAAAATTTGACAAACATTCATGATAGAGTGGCTGAGTTTTAGGTTTCTACCCTCCTTCTAAGAGTACAGAGCATTTGTTAATTCTGACCCTATCAAGTGGCCAAACACAGTGAAACGTGGATTGTGACTCGCTGGCTTCACTGAGAGACCATTTATTTCAGTATTCTCCTAGGGTGTTGAGTGTTTGCATACATCTTCAGTGTTTATAAATATTTGAAAGTGTTTATCCTTTGGGGATGATTGTTTTCAAATATATATGAATGTTTATAAATATTGAAAATTGACAAACATTCACTATACGGTGGATGAGTTTAAGGTTTCTACCCTCCTTCTAAGAGTACAGAGCATTTGTTAATTCTGACCCTATTAAGTGGCCAAACACAAGTGAAACGTGGATTGTCCTCGCTGGCTTCACTGAGAAACCATTTATTTCAGTTATATTCTCCACAGGCTTTGAGTGTTTGTATACTTCTTCAGTGTTAATAAATATTTGAAAGTGTTTATGCTTTGGGGATGATTGTTTTCAAATATATATGAATGTTTATAAATATTGAAACTTGACAAACATTCACTATGCGGTGGCTGAGTTTAAGGTTTCTACTCTCCCATTTAAGAGTACAGAGCATTTGTTAATACTGAGCTTATTAATTGGCCAAACACAGTGAAACGTGGATTGTGACTCGCTGGCTTCACTGAGAGACCATTTATTTCAGTATTCTCTATGGCCGTTGAGTGTTTGTATACATCGTCAGTGTTTATAAATATTTGAAGTTGTTTATGCTTTGGGGATGATTGTTTTCAAATATATATATGAATGTTTATAAATATTGAAAATTTGACAAACATTCATTATAGAGTGGCTGAGCTTTAGGTTTCTACCCTCCTTCTAAGAGTACAGAGCATTTGTTAATTCTGACCCTATCAAGTGGCCAAACACAGTGAAACGTGGATTGTGACTCGCTGGCTTCACTGAGAGACCATTTATTTCAGTATTCTCTATGGCCGTTGAGTGTTTGTATACATCGTCAGTGTTTATAAATATTTGAAGTTGTTTATGCCTTGGGGATGATTGTTTTCAAATATATATATGAATGTTTATAAATATTGAAAATTGACAAACATTTATGATAGAGTGGCTGAGTTTTAGGTTTCTACCCTCCTTCTAAGAGTACAGAGCATTTGTTAATTCTGACCCTATTAAGTGGCCAAACACAGTGAAACGTGGATTGTGACTCGCTGGCTTCACTGAGAGACCATTTATTTCAGTATTCTCCTAGGGCGTTGAGTGTTTGTATACATCTCAGTGTTTATAAATATTTGAAATTGTTTATGCTTTGGGGATGATTGTTTTCAAATATATATATGAATGTTTATAAATATTGAAAATTGACAAACATTCATGATAGAGTGGCTGAGTTTTAAGGTTTCTATCCTCTCATTCTAAGAGTACAGAGCATTTGTTAATTCTGAGCTTATTAATTGGCCAAACACAGTGAAACGTGGATTGTGACTCGCTGGCTTCACTGAGAGACCATTTATTTCAGTATTCTCCTATGGCCGTTGAGTGTTTGTATACATCGTCAGTGTTTATAAATATTTGAAGTTGTTTATGCTTTGGGGATGATTGTTTTCAAATATATATATGAATGTTTATAAATATTGAAAATTGACAAACATTTATGATAGAGTGGCTGAGTTTTAGGTTTCTACCCTCCTTCTAAGAGTACAGAGCATTTGTTAATTCTGACCCTATTAAGTGGCCAAACACAGTGAAACGTGGATTGTGACTCGCTGGCTTCACTGAGAGACCATTTATTTCAGTATTCTCCTAGGGTGTTGAGTGTTTGCATACATCTTCAGTGTTTATAAATATTTGAAGTTGTTTATGCTTTGGGGATGATTGTTTTCAAATATATATATGAATGTTTATAAATATTGAAAATTTAACAAACATTTATGATAGAGTGGCTGAGTTTTAGGTTTCTACCCTCCTTCTAAGAGTACAGAGCATTTGTTAATTCTGACCCTATTAATGTGGCCAAACACAGTGAAACGTGGATTGTGACTCGCTGGCTTCACTGAGAGACCATTTATTTCAGTATTCTCCTAGGGCTGTTGAGTGTTTGTATACATCTTCAGTGTTTATAAATATTTGAAGTTGTTTATGCTTTGGGGATGATTGTTTTCAAATATATATATGAATGTTTATAAATATTGAAAATTTGACAAACATTCATGATAGAGTGGCTGAGTTTTAGGTTTCTACCCTCCTTCTAAGAGTACAGAGCATTTGTTAATTCTGACCCTATTAAGTGGCCAAACACAGTGAAACGTGGATTGTCCTCGCTGGCTTCACTGAGAAACCATTTATTTCAGTTGTATTCTCCACAGGCTTTGAGTGTTTGTATACTTCTTCAGTGTTAATAAATATTTGAAAGTGTTTATGCTTTGGGGATGATTGTTTTCAAATATATATATGAATCTTTATAAATATTGAAAATTTGACAAACATTCATGATAGAGTGGCTGAGTTTTAGGTTTCTACCCTCCTTCTAAGAGTACAGAGCATTTGTTAATTCTGACCCTATCAAGTGGCCAAACACAGTGAAACGTGGATTGTGACTCGCTGGCTTCACTGAGAGACCATTTATTTCAGTATTCTCCTAGGGTGTTGAGTGTTTGCATACATCTTCAGTGTTTATAAATATTTGAAAGTGTTTATCCTTTGGGGATGATTGTTTTCAAATATATATGAATGTTTATAAATATTGAAAATTGACAAACATTCATGATAGAGTGGCTGAGTTTAAGGTTTCTACTCTCCCATTTAAGAGTACAGAGCATTTGTTAATACTGAGCTTATTAATTGGCCAAACACAGTGAAACGTGGATTGTGACTCGCTGGCTTCACTGAGAGACCATTTATTTCAGTATTCTCTATGGCCGTTGAGTGTTTGTATACATCGTCAGTGTTTATAAATATTTGAAGTTGTTTATGCTTTGGGGATGATTGTTTTCAAATATATATATGAATGTTTATAAATATTGAAAATTTGACAAACATTCATTATAGAGTGGCTGAGCTTTAGGTTTCTACCCTCCTTCTAAGAGTACAGAGCATTTGTTAATTCTGACCCTATCAAGTGGCCAAACACAGTGAAACGTGGATTGTGACTCGCTGGCTTCACTGAGAGACCATTTATTTCAGTATTCTCTATGGCCGTTGAGTGTTTGTATACATCGTCAGTGTTTATAAATATTTGAAGTTGTTTATGCCTTGGGGATGATTGTTTTCAAATATATATATGAATGTTTATAAATATTGAAAATTGACAAACATTTATGATAGAGTGGCTGAGTTTTAGGTTTCTACCCTCCTTCTAAGAGTACAGAGCATTTGTTAATTCTGACCCTATTAAGTGGCCAAACACAGTGAAACGTGGATTGTGACTCGCTGGCTTCACTGAGAGACCATTTATTTCAGTATTCTCTATGGCCGTTGAGTGTTTGTATACATCGTCAGTGTTTATAAATATTTGAAGTTGTTTATGCCTTGGGGATGATTGTTTTCAAATATATATATGAATGTTTATAAATATTGAAAATTGACAAACATTTATGATAGAGTGGCTGAGTTTTAGGTTTCTACCCTCCTTCTAAGAGTACAGAGCATTTGTTAATTCTGACCCTATTAAGTGGCCAAACACAGTGAAACGTGGATTGTGACTCGCTGGCTTCACTGAGAGACCATTTATTTCAGTATTCTCCTATGGCTGTTGAGTGTTTGTATACATCTTCAGTGTTTATAAATATTTGAAGTTGTTTATGCTTTGGGGATGATTGTTTTCAAATATATATATGAATGTTTATAAATATTGAAAATTTAACAAACATTTATGATAGAGTGGCTGAGTTTTAGGTTTCTACCCTCCTTCTAAGAGTACAGAGCATTTGTTAATTCTGACCCTATCAAGTGGCCAAACACAGTGAAACGTGGATTGTGACTCGCTGGCTTCACTGAGAGACCATTTATTTCAGTATTCTCCTAGGGTGTTGAGTGTTTACATACATCTTCAGTGTTTATAAATATTTGAAGTTGTTTATGCTTTGGGGATGATTGTTTTCAAATATATATATGAATGTTTATAAATATTGAAAATTTAACAAACATTTATGATAGAGTGGCTGAGTTTTAGGTTTCTACCCTCCTTCTAAGAGTACAGAGCATTTGTTAATTCTGACCCTATTAAGTGGCCAAACACAGTGAAACGTGGATTGTCCTCGCTGGCTTCACTGAGAAACCATTTATTTCAGTTGTATTCTCCACAGGCTTTGAGTGTTTGTATACTTCTTCAGTGTTAATAAATATTTGAAAGTGTTTATGCTTTGGGGATGATTGTTTTCAAATATATATATGAATCTTTATAAATATTGAAAATTTGACAAACATTCATGATAGAGTGGCTGAGTTTTAGGTTTCTACCCTCCTTCTAAGAGTACAGAGCATTTGTTAATTCTGACCCTATCAAGTGGCCAAACACAGTGAAACGTGGATTGTGACTCGCTGGCTTCACTGAGAGACCATTTATTTCAGTATTCTCCTAGGGTGTTGAGTGTTTGCATACATCTTCAGTGTTTATAAATATTTGAAAGTGTTTATCCTTTGGGGATGATTGTTTTCAAATATATATGAATGTTTATAAATATTGAAAATTGACAAACATTCACTATACGGTGGATGAGTTTAAGGTTTCTACCCTCCTTCTAAGAGTACAGAGCATTTGTTAATTCTGACCCTATTAAGTGGCCAAACACAAGTGAAACGTGGATTGTCCTCGCTGGCTTCACTGAGAAACCATTTATTTCAGTTATATTCTCCACAGGCTTTGAGTGTTTGTATACTTCTTCAGTGTTAATAAATATTTGAAAGTGTTTATGCTTTGGGGATGATTGTTTTCAAATATATATGAATGTTTATAAATATTGAAACTTGACAAACATTCACTATGCGGTGGCTGAGTTTAAGGTTTCTACTCTCCCATTTAAGAGTACAGAGCATTTGTTAATACTGAGCTTATTAATTGGCCAAACACAGTGAAACGTGGATTGTGACTCGCTGGCTTCACTGAGAGACCATTTATTTCAGTATTCTCTATGGCCGTTGAGTGTTTGTATACATCGTCAGTGTTTATAAATATTTGAAGTTGTTTATGCTTTGGGGATGATTGTTTTCAAATATATATATGAATGTTTATAAATATTGAAAATTTGACAAACATTCATTATAGAGTGGCTGAGCTTTAGGTTTCTACCCTCCTTCTAAGAGTACAGAGCATTTGTTAATTCTGACCCTATCAAGTGGCCAAACACAGTGAAACGTGGATTGTGACTCGCTGGCTTCACTGAGAGACCATTTATTTCAGTATTCTCTATGGCCGTTGAGTGTTTGTATACATCGTCAGTGTTTATAAATATTTGAAGTTGTTTATGCCTTGGGGATGATTGTTTTCAAATATATATATGAATGTTTATAAATATTGAAAATTGACAAACATTTATGATAGAGTGGCTGAGTTTTAGGTTTCTACCCTCCTTCTAAGAGTACAGAGCATTTGTTAATTCTGACCCTATTAAGTGGCCAAACACAGTGAAACGTGGATTGTGACTCGCTGGCTTCACTGAGAGACCATTTATTTCAGTATTCTCTATGGCCGTTGAGTGTTTGTATACATCGTCAGTGTTTATAAATATTTGAAGTTGTTTATGCCTTGGGGATGATTGTTTTCAAATATATATATGAATGTTTATAAATATTGAAAATTGACAAACATTTATGATAGAGTGGCTGAGTTTTAGGTTTCTACCCTCCTTCTAAGAGTACAGAGCATTTGTTAATTCTGACCCTATTAAGTGGCCAAACACAGTGAAACGTGGATTGTGACTCGCTGGCTTCACTGAGAGACCATTTATTTCAGTATTCTCCTAGGCTGTTGAGTGTTTGTATACATCTTCAGTGTTTATAAATATTTGAAGTTGTTTATGCTTTGGGGATGATTGTTTTCAAATATATATATGAATGTTTATAAATATTGAAAATTTGACAAACATTTCATGATAGAGTGGCTGAGTTTTAGGTTTCTACCCTCCTTCTAAGAGTACAGAGCATTTGTTAATTCTGACCCTATCAAGTGGCCAAACACAGTGAAACGTGGATTGTGACTCGCTGGCTTCACTGAGAGACCATTTATTTCAGTATTCTCCTAGGGTGTTGAGTGTTTACATACATCTTCAGTGTTTATAAATATCTGAAGTTGTTTATGCTTTGGGGATGATTGTTTTCAAATATATATATGAATGTTTATAAATATTGAAAATTTAACAAACATTTATGATAGAGTGGCTGAGTTTTAGGTTTCTACCCTCCTTCTAAGAGTACAGAGCATTTGTTAATTCTGACCCTATTAAGTGGCCAAACACAGTGAAACGTGGATTGTCCTCGCTGGCTTCACTGAGAAACCATTTATTTCAGTTGTATTCTCCACAGGCTTTGAGTGTTTGTATACTTCTTCAGTGTTAATAAATATTTGAAAGTGTTTATGCTTTGGGGATGATTGTTTTCAAATATATATATGAATCTTTATAAATATTGAAAATTTGACAAACATTCATGATAGAGTGGCTGAGTTTTAGGTTTCTACCCTCCTTCTAAGAGTACAGAGCATTTGTTAATTCTGACCCTATCAAGTGGCCAAACACAGTGAAACGTGGATTGTGACTCGCTGGCTTCACTGAGAGACCATTTATTTCAGTATTCTCCTAGGGTGTTGAGTGTTTGCATACATCTTCAGTGTTTATAAATATTTGAAAGTGTTTATCCTTTGGGGATGATTGTTTTCAAATATATATGAATGTTTATAAATATTGAAAATTGACAAACATTCACTATACGGTGGATGAGTTTAAGGTTTCTACCCTCCTTCTAAGAGTACAGAGCATTTGTTAATTCTGACCCTATTAAGTGGCCAAACACAAGTGAAACGTGGATTGTCCTCGCTGGCTTCACTGAGAAACCATTTATTTCAGTTATATTCTCCACAGGCTTTGAGTGTTTGTATACTTCTTCAGTGTTAATAAATATTTGAAAGTGTTTATGCTTTGGGGATGATTGTTTTCAAATATATATGAATGTTTATAAATATTGAAACTTGACAAACATTCACTATGCGGTGGCTGAGTTTAAGGTTTCTACTCTCCCATTTAAGAGTACAGAGCATTTGTTAATACTGAGCTTATTAATTGGCCAAACACAGTGAAACGTGGATTGTGACTCGCTGGCTTCACTGAGAGACCATTTATTTCAGTATTCTCTATGGCCGTTGAGTGTTTGTATACATCGTCAGTGTTTATAAATATTTGAAGTTGTTTATGCTTTGGGGATGATTGTTTTCAAATATATATATGAATGTTTATAAATATTGAAAATTTGACAAACATTCATTATAGAGTGGCTGAGCTTTAGGTTTCTACCCTCCTTCTAAGAGTACAGAGCATTTGTTAATTCTGACCCTATCAAGTGGCCAAACACAGTGAAACGTGGATTGTGACTCGCTGGCTTCACTGAGAGACCATTTATTTCAGTATTCTCTATGGCCGTTGAGTGTTTGTATACATCGTCAGTGTTTATAAATATTTGAAGTTGTTTATGCCTTGGGGATGATTGTTTTCAAATATATATATGAATGTTTATAAATATTGAAAATTGACAAACATTTATGATAGAGTGGCTGAGTTTTAGGTTTCTACCCTCCTTCTAAGAGTACAGAGCATTTGTTAATTCTGACCCTATTAAGTGGCCAAACACAGTGAAACGTGGATTGTGACTCGCTGGCTTCACTGAGAGACCATTTATTTCAGTATTCTCTATGGCCGTTGAGTGTTTGTATACATCGTCAGTGTTTATAAATATTTGAAGTTGTTTATGCCTTGGGGATGATTGTTTTCAAATATATATATGAATGTTTATAAATATTGAAAATTGACAAACATTTATGATAGAGTGGCTGAGTTTTAGGTTTCTACCCTCCTTCTAAGAGTACAGAGCATTTGTTAATTCTGACCCTATTAAGTGGCCAAACACAGTGAAACGTGGATTGTGACTCGCTGGCTTCACTGAGAGACCATTTATTTCAGTATTCTCCTAGGGTGTTGAGTGTTTACATACATCTTCAGTGTTTATAAATATTTGAAGTTGTTTATGCTTTGGGGATGATTGTTTTCAAATATATATATGAATGTTTATAAATATTGAAAATTTAACAAACATTTATGATAGAGTGGCTGAGTTTTAGGTTTCTACCCTCCTTCTAAGAGTACAGAGCATTTGTTAATTCTGACCCTATTAAGTGGCCAAACACAGTGAAACGTGGATTGTCCTCGCTGGCTTCACTGAGAAACCATTTATTTCAGTTGTATTCTCCACAGGCTTTGAGTGTTTGTATACTTCTTCAGTGTTAATAAATATTTGAAAGTGTTTATGCTTTGGGGATGATTGTTTTCAAATATATATATGAATCTTTATAAATATTGAAAATTTGACAAACATTCATGATAGAGTGGCTGAGTTTTAGGTTTCTACCCTCCTTCTAAGAGTACAGAGCATTTGTTAATTCTGACCCTATCAAGTGGCCAAACACAGTGAAACGTGGATTGTGACTCGCTGGCTTCACTGAGAGACCATTTATTTCAGTATTCTCCTAGGGTGTTGAGTGTTTGCATACATCTTCAGTGTTTATAAATATTTGAAGTTGTTTATGCTTTGGGGATGATTGTTTTCAAATATATATGAATGTTTATAAATATTGAAAATTTGAACAAACATTTCATGATAGAGTGGCTGAGTTTTAGGTTTCTACTCTCCCTTCTAAGAGTACAGAGCATTTGTTAATTCTGACCCTATTAATTGGCCAAACACAGTGAAACGTGGATTGTCACTCGCTGGCTTCACTGAGAGACCATTTATTTCAGTTTATTCTCCAGGCGTTGAGTGTTTGTATACATCTTCAGTGTTATAAATATTTGAAAGTGTTTATGCTTTGGGGATGATTGTTTTCAAATATATATATGAATTTTATAAATATTGAAAATTTGACAAACATTCATGATAGAGTGGCTGAGTTTTAGGTTTCTACCCTCCTTCTAAGAGTACAGAGCATTTGTTAATTCTGACCCTATTAAGTGGCCAAACACAGTGAAACGTGGATTGTGACTCGCTGGCTTCACTGAGAGACCATTTATTTCAGTATTCTCCTAGGGCTGTTGAGTGTTTGTATACATCTTCAGTGTTTATAAATATTTGAAAGTGTTTATGCCTTTGGGGATGATTGTTTTCAAATATATATGAATGTTTATAAATATTGAAAATTGACAAACATTCATATACGAGTGGCTGAGTTTAAGGTTTCTACCCTCCTTCTAAGAGTACAGAGCATTTGTTAATTCTGACCCTATTAAGTGGCCAAACACAGTGAAACGTGGATTGTGACTCGCTGGCTTCACTGAGAGACCATTTATTTCAGTATTCTCCTATGGGCGTTGAGTGTTTGTATACATCTTCAGTGTTTATAAATATTTGAAAGTGTTTATGCCTTTGGGGATGATTGTTTTCAAATATATATGAATGTTTATAAATATTGAAAATTGACAAACATTCACTATAGCGGTGGCTGAGTTTAAGGTTTCTACCTCTCCATTCTAAGAGTACAGAGCATTTGTTAATTACTGAGCTTATTAATTGGCCAAACACAGTGAAACGTGGATTGTGACTCGCTGGCTTCACTGAGAGACCATTTATTTCAGTATTCTCTATGGCGTTGAGTGTTTGTATACATCGTCAGTGTTTATAAATATTTGAAGTTGTTTATCCTTTGGGGATGATTGTTTTCAAATATATATATGAATGTTTATAAATATTGAAAATTTGACAAACATTCATTATAGAGTGGCTGAGCTTTAGGTTTCTACCCTCCTTCTAAGAGTACAGAGCATTTGTTAATTCTGACCCTATTAAGTGGCCAAACACAGTGAAACGTGGATTGTGACTCGCTGGCTTCACTGAGAGACCATTTATTTCAGTATTCTCTATGGCCGTTGAGTGTTTGTATACATCTCAGTGTTTATAAATATTTGAAGTTGTTTATGCCTTTGGGGATGATTGTTTTCAAATATATATATGAATGTTTATAAATATTGAAAATTTGACAAACATTCATGATAGAGTGGCTGAGTTTTAGGTTTCTACCCTCCTTCTAAGAGTACAGAGCATTTGTTAATTCTGACCCTATTAAGTGGCCAAACACAGTGAAACGTGGATTGTGACTCGCTGGCTTCACTGAGAGACCATTTATTTCAGTATTCTCCTAGGGTGTTGAGTGTTTGCATACATCTTCAGTGTTTATAAATATTTGAAGTGTTTATCCTTTGGGGATGATTGTTTTCAATATATATATGAATGTTTATAAATATTGAAAATTGACAAACATTCATATAGAGTGGCTGAGTTTAAGGTTTCTACCCTCCTTCTAAGAGTACAGAGCATTTGTTAATTCTGACCCTATTAATTGGCCAAACACAGTGAAACGTGGATTGTCCTCGCTGGCTTCACTGAGAGAACCATTTATTTCAGTTATTCTCCACAGGCTTTGAGTGTTTGTATACTATCTTCAGTGTTAATAAATATTTGAAAGTTGTTTATGCTTTGGGGATGATTGTTTTCAAATATATATATGAATGTTTATAAATATTGAAATTTGACAAACATTCATGATAGAGGTGGCTGAGTTTAGGTTTCTACCCTCCATTCTAAGAGTACAGAGCATTTGTTAATTCTGACCTATTAAGTGGCCAAACACAGTGAAACGTGGATTGTGACTCGCTGGCTTCACTGAGAACCATTTATTTCAGTATTCTCCTAGGGCTTTGAGTGTTTGTATACATCTTCAGTGTTTATAAATATTTGAAGTTGTTTATGCTTTGGGGATGATTGTTTTCAAATATATATATGAATGTTTATAAATATTGAAAATTGACAAACATTCATTATAGAGTGGCTGAGCTTTAGGTTTCTACCCTCCTTCTAAGAGTACAGAGCATTTGTTAATTCTGACCCTATCAAGTGGCCAAACACAGTGAAACGTGGATTGTGACTCGCTGGCTTCACTGAGAGACCATTTATTTCAGTTATTCTCTATGGCCGTTGAGTGTTTGTATACATCGTCAGTGTTTATAAATATTTGAAGTTGTTTATGCCTTGGGGATGATTGTTTTCAAATATATATATGAATGTTTATAAATATTGAAAATTGACAAACATTTCATGATAGAGTGGCTGAGTTTTAGGTTTCTACCCTCCTTCTAAGAGTACAGAGCATTTGTTAATTCTGACCCTATTAAGTGGCCAAACACAGTGAAACGTGGATTGTGACTCGCTGGCTTCACTGAGAGACCATTTATTTCAGTATTCTCCTAGGGTGTTGAGTGTTTGTATACATCTTCAGTGTTTATAAATATTTGAAAGTGTTTATGCCTTTGGGGATGATTGTTTTCAAATATATATATGAATGTTTATAAATATTGAAAATTTGACAAACATTCTATGATAGAGTGGCTGAGTTTTAGGTTTCTACCCTCCTTCTAAGAGTACAGAGCATTTGTTAATTCTGACCCTATTAAGTGGCCAAACACAGTGAAACGTGGATTGTGACCTCGCTGGCTTCACTGAGAAACCATTTATTTCAGTTATTCTCCTATGGCCGTTGAGTGTTTGTATACATCTTCAGTGTTTATAAATATTTGAAAGTTGTTTATGCTTTGGGGATGATTGTTTTCAAATATATATATGAATCTTTATAAATATTGAAAATTTGACAAACATTCATGATAGAGTGGCTGAGTTTAGGTTTCTACCCTCCTTCTAAGAGTACAGAGCATTTGTTAATTCTGAGCCTTATTCAATTGGCCAAACACAGTGAAACGTGGATTGTGACTCGCTGGCTTCACTGAGAGACCATTTATTTCAGTATTCTCCTATGGGCGTTGAGTGTTTGTATACATCTTCAGTGTTTATAAATATTTGAAAGTTGTTTATGCTTTGGGGATGATTGTTTTCAAATTATATATGAATGTTTATAAATATTGAAAATTGACAAACATTCATGATAGAGTGGCTGAGTTTTAAGGTTTCTACCCTCCTTCTAAGAGTACAGAGCATTTGTTAATTCTGACTTATTAAGTGGCCAAACACAGTGAAACGTGGATTGTGACCTCGCTGGCTTCACTGAGAGACCATTATATTTCAGTGTATTCTCCACGGGTGTTGAGTGTTTGTATACATCTTCAGTGTTTATAAATATTTGAAAGTGTTTATCCTTTGGGGATGATTGTTTTCAAATATATATGAATGTTTATAAATATTGAAAATTGACAAACATTCATATAGAGTGGCTGAGTTTAAGGTTTCTACCCTCCTTCTAAGAGTACAGAGCATTTGTTAATTCTGAGCCTATTAATTGGCCAAACACAGTGAAACGTGGATTGTGACTCGCTGGCTTCACTGAGAGAACCATTTATTTCAGTATTCTCCTATGGCTGTTGGAGTGTTTGTATACATCGTCAGTGTTTATAAATATTTGAAAGTGTTTATGCTTTGGGGATGATTGTTTTCAAAATATATATGAATGTTTATAAATATTGAAAATTGACAAACATTCACTATAGCGGTGGCTGAGTTTAAGGTTTCTACCTCTCCTTCTAAGAGTACAGAGCATTTGTTAATTCTGACCCTATTAAATGGCCAAACACAGTGAAACGTGGATTGTGACTCGCTGGGCTTCACTGAGAGACCATTTATTTCAGTATTCTCCTATGGCGTTGAGTGTTTGTATACATCTCAGTGTTTATAAATATTTGAAAGTTGTTTATGCTTTGGGGATGATTGTTTTCAAATATATATATGAATGTTTATAAATATTGAAAATTGACAAACATTCACTATAGAGTGGCTGAGTTTAAGGTTTCTACCCTCCCTTCTAAGAGTACAGAGCATTTGTTAATTCTGACCCTATTAAGTTGGCCAAACACAGTGAAACGTGGATTGTGACTCGCTGGCTTCACTGAGAGACCATTTATTTCAGTATTCTCCACAGGCTGTTGAGTGTTTGTATACATCTTCAGTGTTAATAAATATTTGAAAGTTGTTTATGCTTTGGGGGATGATTGTTTTCAAATATATATATGAATGTTTATAATATTGAAAATTTGACAAACATTCATGATAGAGTGGGCTGGAGTTTTAGGTTTCTACCCTCCTTCTAAGAGTACAGAGCATTTGTTAATTCTGACCCTATCAAGTGGCCAAACACAGTGAAACGTGGATTGTGACTCGCTGGCTTCACTGAGAGACCATTTATTTCAGTATTCTCTATGGCTGTTGAGTGTTTGTATACATCGTCAGTGTTTATAAATATTTGAAGTTGTTTATGCTTTGGGGATGATTGTTTTCAAATATATATATGAATGTTTATAAATATTGAAAATTGACAAACATTCATGATAGAGTGGCTGAGTTTTAGGTTTCTACCCTCCTTCTAAGAGTACAGAGCATTTGTTAATTCTGACCCTATTAAGTGGCCAAACACAGTGAAACGTGGATTGTGACTCGCTGGCTTCACTGAGAGACCATTTATTTCAGTATTCTCTATGGCCGTTGAGTGTTTGTATACATCTCAGTGTTTATAAATATTTGAAGTTGTTTATGCTTGGGGATGATTGTTTTCAAATATATATATGAATGTTTATAAATATTGAAAATTGACAAACATTTATGATAGAGTGGCTGAGTTTAGGTTTCTACCTCTCCTTCATAAGAGTACAGAGCATTTGTTAATTCTGACCCTTATCAAGTGGCCAAACACAGTGAAACGTGGATTGTGACTCGCTGGCTTCACTGAGAGACCATTTATTTCAGTATTCTCCTAGGGTGTTGAGTGTTTGTATACATCTTCAGTGTTTATAAATATTTGAAGTTGTTTATGCTTTGGGGATGATTGTTTTCAAATATATATATGAATGTTTATAAATATTGAAAATTTAACAAACATTTATGATAGAGTGGCTGAGTTTTAGGTTTCTACCCTCCTTCTAAGAGTACAGAGCATTTGTTAATTCTGACCCTATTAAGTGGCCAAACACAGTGAAACGTGGATTGTGACTCGCTGGCTTCACTGAGAAACCATTTATTTCAGTATTCTCCACAGGCTTTGAGTGTTTGTATACTTCTTCAGTGTTTATAAATATTTGAAAGTGTTTATGCTTTGGGGATGATTGTTTTCAAATATATATATGAATGTTTATAAATATTGAAAATTTGACAAACATTCATGATAGAGTGGCTGAGTTTTAGGTTTCTACCCTCCTTCTAAGAGTACAGAGCATTTGTTAATTCTGACCCTATTAAGTGGCCAAACACAGTGAAACGTGGATTGTGACTCGCTGGCTTCACTGAGAGACCATTTATTTCAGTATTCTCCTAGGGTGTTGAGTGTTTGTATACATCTTCAGTGTTTATAAATATTTGAAAGTGTTTATGCTTTGGGGATGATTGTTTTCAAATATATATGAATGTTTATAAATATTGAAAATTGAAAACATTCATGATAGAGTGGCTGAGTTTAAGGTTTCTACCTCCTTTAAGAGTACAGAGCATTTGTTAATTCTGACTTATTAATTGGCCAAACACAGTGAAACGTGGATTGTCCTCGCTGGCTTCACTGAGAGTGTGTTACTTTGGGGATGATTGTTTTCAAATATATATATGAATGTTTATAAATATTGAAAATTGACAAACATTCATATAGAGTGGCTGAGTTTTAGGTTTCTACCCTCCTTCTAAGAGTACAGAGCATTTGTTAATTCTGACCCTATTAAGTGGCCAAACACAGTGAAACGTGGATTGTGACTCGCTGGCTTCACTGAGAGACCATTTATTTCAGTATTCTCTAGGGTTGAGTGTTTGTATACATCTTCAGTGTTTATAAATATTTGAAGTTGTTTATGCTTTGGGGATGATTGTTTTCAAATATATATATGAATGTTTATAAATATTGAAAATTTGACAAACATTCATGATAGAGTGGCTGAGTTTTAGGTTTCTACCCTCCTTCTAAGAGTACAGAGCATTTGTTAATTCTGACCCTATTAAGTGGCCAAACACAGTGAAACGTGGATTGTGACTCGCTGGCTTCACTGAGAGACCATTTATTTCAGTATTCTCCACAGGCTTTGAGTGTTTGTATACATCTTCAGTGTTTATAAATATTTGAAAGTTGTTTATGCTTTGGGGATGATTGTTTTCAAATATATATATGAATGTTTATAAATATTGAAAATTGACAAACATTCATGATAGAGTGGCTGAGTTTTAGGTTTCTACCCTCCTTCTAAGAGTACAGAGCATTTGTTAATTCTGACCTATTAATGGCCAAACACAGTGAAACGTGGATTGTGACTCGCTGGCTTCACTGAGAGACCATTTATTTCAGTATTCTCTAGGGTGTTGAGTGTTTGTATACATCTTCAGTGTTTATAAATATTTGAAAGTGTTTATCCTTTGGGGATGATTGTTTTCAAATATATATGAATGTTTATAAATATTGAAAATTGACAAACATTCATGATAGAGTGGCTGAGTTTAAGGTTTCTACCTCCTTTAAGAGTACAGAGCATTTGTTAATTCTGACTTATTAAGTGGCCAAACACAGTGAAACGTGGATTGTGACTCGCTGGCTTCACTGAGAGACCATTTATTTCAGTATTCTCTATGGCCGTTGAGTGTTTGTATACATCTCAGTGTTTATAAATATTTGAAGTTGTTTATGCTTGGGGATGATTGTTTTCAAATATATATATGAATGTTTATAAATATTGAAAATTTGACAAACATTCATGATAGAGTGGCTGAGTTTAGGTTTCTACCCTCCTTCTAAGAGTACAGAGCATTTGTTAATTCTGACCCTATTAAGTGGCCAAACACAGTGAAACGTGGATTGTGACTCGCTGGCTTCACTGAGAGACCATTTATTTCAGTATTCTCTAGGGTGTTGAGTGTTTGTATACATCTTCAGTGTTTATAAATATTTGAAGTTGTTTATGCTTTGGGGATGATTGTTTTCAAATATATATATGAATGTTTATAAATATTGAAAATTTGACAAACATTTATGATAGAGTGGCTGAGTTTTAGGTTTCTACCCTCCTTCTAAGAGTACAGAGCATTTGTTAATTCTGACCCTATTAAGTGGCCAAACACAGTGAAACGTGGATTGTGACTCGCTGGCTTCACTGAGAGACCATTTATTTCAGTATTCTCTATGGGCGTTGAGTGTTTGTATACATCTTCAGTGTTATAAATATTTGAAAGTTGTTTATGCTTTGGGGATGATTGTTTTCAAATATATATATATGAATGTTTATAAATATTGAAAATTTGACAAACATTCATGATAGAGTGGCTGAGTTTTAGGTTTCTACCCTCCTTCTAAGAGTACAGAGCATTTGTTAATTCTGACCTATTCAAGTGGCCAAACACAGTGAAACGTGGATTGTGACTCGCTGGCTTCACTGAGAGACCATTTATTTCAGTATTCTCCTAGGGCTGTTGAGTGTTTGTATACATCTTCAGTGTTTATAAATATTTGAAAGTTGTTTATCCTTTGGGGATGATTGTTTTCAAATATATATGAATGTTTATAAATATTGAAAATTTGACAAACATTCTATGATAGAGTGGCTGAGTTTTAGGTTTCTACCCTCCTTCTAAGAGTACAGAGCATTTGTTAATTCTGACCCTATTAAGTGGCCAAACACAGTGAAACGTGGATTGTGACTCGCTGGCTTCACTGAGAAGACCATTTATTTCATTGTATTCTCCTACAGGCGTTTGAGTGTTTGTATACATCTTCAGTGTTAATAAATATTTGAAAGTGTTTATGCTTTGGGGATGATTGTTTTCAAATATATATATGAATTTTATAAATATTGAAAATTTGACAAACATTCATGATAGAGTGGCTGAGTTTTAGGTTTCTACCCTCCTTCTAAGAGTACAGAGCATTTGTTAATTCTGACCCTATCAAGTGGCCAAACACAGTGAAACGTGGATTGTGACTCGCTGGCTTCACTGAGAGACCATTTATTTCAGTATTCTCCTAGGGTGTTGAGTGTTTGTCATACATCTTCAGTGTTTATAAATATTTGAAAGTTGTTTATGCCTTTGGGGATGATTGTTTTCAAATATATATATGAATGTTTATAAATATTGAAAATTGACAAACATTCATGATAGAGTGGCTGAGTTTAAGGTTTCTACCCTCCTTCTAAGAGTACAGAGCATTTGTTAATTCTGACCCTATTAAGTGGCCAAACACAGTGAAACGTGGATTGTCCTCGCTGGCTTCACTGAGAGACCATTTATTTCAGTTATTTCTCCACGGGCTGTTGAGTGTTTGTATACATCTTCAGTGTTTATAAATATTTGAAAGTTGTTTATGCCTTTGGGGATGATTGTTTTCAAATATATATGAATGTTTATAAATATTGAAAATTGACAAACATTCATGATAGAGTGGCTGAGTTTAAGGTTTCTACTCTCCCATTCTAAGAGTACAGAGCATTTGTTAATACTGAGCTTATTAATTGGCCAAACACAGTGAAACGTGGATTGTGACTCGACTGGCTTCACTGAGAGACCATTTATTTCAGTATTCTCTATGGGTGTTGAGTGTTTGTATACATCTTCAGTGTTTATAAATATTTGAAAGTTGTTTATGCCTTTGGGGATGATTGTTTTCAAATATATATATGAATGTTTATAAATATTGAAAATTGACAAACATTCATGATAGAGTGGCTGAGTTTAAGGTTTCTACCTCTCCTTCTAAGAGTACAGAGCATTTGTTAATCTGACCTTATTAATTGGCCAAACACAGTGAAACGTGGATTGTCACTCGCTGGCTTCACTGAGAGACCATTTATTTCAGTTTATTCTCCTACATGGCGTTGAGTGTTTGTATACATCTTCAGTGTTTATAAATATTTGAAAGTTGTTTATGCCTTGGGGATGATTGTTTTCAAATATATATATGAATGTTTATAAATATTGAAAATTTGACAAACATTCATGATAGAGTGGCTGAGTTTTAGGTTTCTACCCTCCTTCTAAGAGTACAGAGCATTTGTTAATTCTGACCCTATTAAGTGGCCAAACACAGTGAAACGTGGATTGTGACTCGCTGGCTTCACTGAGAGACCATTTATTTCAGTATTCTCCTAGGGCTGTTGAGTGTTTGTATACATCTTCAGTGTTTATAAATATTTGAAAGTTGTTTATGCCTTTGGGGATGATTGTTTTCAAATATATATATGAATCGTTTATAAATATTGAAAATTTGACAAACATTCATGATAGAGTGGCTGAGTTTTAGGTTTCTACCCTCCTTCTAAGAGTACAGAGCATTTGTTAATTCTGACCTTATTAAGTGGCCAAACACAGTGAAACGTGGATTGTGACTCGCTGGCTTCACTGAGAGACCATTTATTTCAGTATTCTCCTATGGGCGTTGAGTGTTTGCATACATCTTCAGTGTTTATAAATATTTGAAAGTTGTTTATCCTTTGGGGATGATTGTTTTCAAATATATATGAATGTTTATAAATATTGAAAATTGAACAAACATTCATGATAGAGTGGCTGAGTTTTAGGTTTCTACCCTCCTTCTAAGAGTACAGAGCATTTGTTAATTCTGACCCTATTAAGTGGCCAAACACAGTGAAACGTGGATTGTGACTCGCTGGCTTCACTGAGAGACCATTTATTTCAGTATTCTCCTATGGCTGTTGAGTGTTTGTATACATCTTCAGTGTTTATAAATATTTGAAGTTGTTTATGCTTTGGGGATGATTGTTTTCAAATATATATATGAATGTTTATAAATATTGAAAATTTGACAAACATTCTATGATAGAGTGGCTGAGTTTTAGGTTTCTACCCTCCTTCTAAGAGTACAGAGCATTTGTTAATTCTGACCTATTAAGTGGCCAAACACAGTGAAACGTGGATTGTCCTCGCTGGCTTCACTGAGAGACCATTTATTTCAGTTGTATTCTCCACAGGCTTTGAGTGTTTGTATACTTCTTCAGTGTTAATAAATATTTGAAAGTGTTTATGCTTTGGGATGATTGTTTTCAAATATATATATGAATCTTTATAAATATTGAAAATTTGACAAACATTCATGATAGAGTGGCTGAGTTTTAGGTTTCTACCCTCCTTCTAAGAGTACAGAGCATTTGTTAATTCTGACCCTATTAAGTGGCCAAACACAGTGAAACGTGGATTGTGACTCGCTGGCTTCACTGAGAGACCATTTATTTCAGTATTCTCCTACAGGCGTTTGAGTGTTTGTATACATCTTCAGTGTTTATAAATATTTGAAAGTGTTTATGCCTTTGGGGATGATTGTTTTCAAATATATATGAATGTTTATAAATATTGAAAATTGACAAACATTCACTGATAGAGTGGCTGAGTTTAAGGTTTCTACTCTCCCATTCTAAGAGTACAGAGCATTTGTTAATTCTGAGCTTATTAATTGGCCAAACACAGTGAAACGTGGATTGTGACTCGCTGGCTTCACTGAGAGACCATTTATTTCAGTATTCTCCATGGCGTTGAGTGTTTGTATACATCTTCAGTGTTTATAAATATTTGAAATTGTTTATCCTTTGGGGATGATTGTTTTCAAATATATATATGAATGTTTATAAATATTGAAAATTGACAAACATTCATGATACGAGTGGACTGAGTTTAAGGTTTCTACCCTCCTTCTAAGAGTACAGAGCATTTGTTAATTCTGACCTTATTAATTGGCCAAACACAGTGAAACGTGGATTGTGACTCGCTGGCTTCACTGAGAGACCATTTATTTCAGTATTCTCTAGGGTGTTGAGTGTTTGTATACATCTTCAGTGTTTATAAATATTTGAAATTGTTTATCCTTTGGGGATGATTGTTTTCAAATATATATGAATGTTTATAAATATTGAAAATTGACAAACATCTCATGATACGAGTGGCTGAGTTTAAGGTTTCTACTCCTCCCATTCTAAGAGTACAGAGCATTTGTTAATACTGAGCTTATTAATTGGCCAAACACAGTGAAACGTGGATTGTGACTCGCTGGCTTCACTGAGAGACCATTTATTTCAGTATTCTCCTATGGGCGTTGAGTGTTTGTATACATCTTCAGTGTTTATAAATATTTGAAATTGTTTATCCTTGGGGATGATTGTTTTCAAATATATATGAATGTTTATAAATATTGAAAATTGACAAACATTCATGATACGAGTGGCTGAGTTTAAGGTTTCTACCCTCCTTCTAAGAGTACAGAGCATTTGTTAATTCTGAGCTTATTAATTGGCCAAACACAGTGAAACGTGGATTGTGACTCGCTGGCTTCACTGAGAGACCATTTATTTCAGTATTCTCTATGGCGTTGAGTGTTTGTATACATCTTCAGTGTTTATAAATATTTGAAATTGTTTATCCTTTGGGGATGATTGTTTTCAAATATATATGAATGTTTATAAATATTGAAAATTGACAAACATTCATGATACGAGTGGCTGAGTTTAAGGTTTCTACCCTCCTTCTAAGAGTACAGAGCATTTGTTAATTCTGAGCTTATTAATTGGCCAAACACAGTGAAACGTGGATTGTGACTCGCTGGCTTCACTGAGAGACCATTTATTTCAGTATTCTCTATGGGCGTTGAGTGTTTGTATACATCTTCAGTGTTTATAAATATTTGAAATTGTTTATCCTTGGCGATGATTGTTTTCAAATATATATGAATGTTTATAAATATTGAAAATTGACAAACATTCACTGATACGAGTGGCTGAGTTTAAGGTTTCTACCCTCCCATTCTAAGAGTACAGAGCATTTGTTAATTCTGAGCTTATTAATTGGCCAAACACAGTGAAACGTGGATTGTGACTCGCTGGCTTCACTGAGAGACCATTATATTTCAGCTGTATTCTCCACGGGCGTTGAGTGTTTGTATACATCTTCAGTGTTTATAAATATTTGAAATTGTTTATCCTTTGGGGATGATTGTTTTCAAATATATATGAATATTTATAAATATTGAAAATTGACAAACATTCACTGATAGAGTGGCTGAGTTTAAGGTTTCTACTCCTCCTTCTAAGAGTACAGAGCATTTGTTAATTCTGAGCTTATTAATTGGCCAAACACAGTGAAACGTGGATTGTGACTCGCTGGCTTCACTGAGAGACCATTTATTTCAGTATTCTCTATGGGCGTTGAGTGTTTGTATACATCTCAGTGTTTATAAATATTTGAAATTGTTTATCCTTTGGGATGATTGTTTTCAAATATATATGAATGTTTATAAATATTGAAAATTGACAAACATTCACTGATACGGTGGCTGAGTTTAAGGTTTCTACTCCTCCTATTTAAGAGTACAGAGCATTTGTTAATTCTGACCTTATTAAGTGGCCAAACACAGTGAAACGTGGATTGTACTCGCTGGCTTCACTGAGAGACCATTTATTTCAGTGTATTCTCCACGGGCGTTGAGTGTTTGTATACATCTTCAGTGTTTATAAATATTTGAAATTGTTTATCCTTTGGGGATGATTGTTTTCAAATATATATGAATATTATAAATATTGAAAATTGACAAACATTCACTGATACGAGTGGCTGAGTTTAAGGTTTCTACTCCTCCTTCTAAGAGTACAGAGCATTTGTTAATTACTGAGCTTATTAATTGGCCAAACACAGTGAAACGTGGATTGTGACTCGCTGGCTTCACTGAGAGACCATTTATTTCAGTATTCTCCTACGGGCGTTGAGTGTTTGTATACATCTTCAGTGTTTATAAATATTTGAAATTGTTTATCCTTGGCGATGATTGTTTTCAAATATATATGAATGTTTATAAATATTGAAAATTGACAAACATTCATGATAGAGTGGCTGAGTTTAAGGTTTCTACTCTCCCATTTAAGAGTACAGAGCATTTGTTAATACTGAGCTTATTAATTGGCCAAACACAGTGAAACGTGGATTGTGACTCGCTGGCTTCACTGAGAGACCATTTATTTCAGTATTCTCTATGGCGTTGAGTGTTTGTATACATCGTCAGTGTTTATAAATATTTGAAATTGTTTATCCTTTGGGCGATGATTGTTTTCAAATATATATGAATGTTTATAAATATTGAAAATTGACAAACATTCACTGATACGAGTGGCTGAGTTTAAGGTTTCTACTCTCCATTTAAGAGTACAGAGCATTTTGTTAATACTGAGCTTATTAATTGGCCAAACACAGTGAAACGTGGATTGTCCTCACTGGCTTCACTGAGAGACCATATTATTTCAGCTGTTTTCTCCACGGGTGTTGAGCTGTTTGTATACATCTTCAGTGTTTATAAATATTTGAAATTGTTTATCCTTGGCGATGATTGTTTTCAAATATATATGAATGTTTATAAATATTGAAAATTGACAAACATTCACTATACGGTGGCTGAGTTTAAGGTTTCTACTCTCCATTTAAGAGTACAGAGCATTTGTTAATTCTGACCTTATTAATTGGCCAAACACAGTGAAACGTGGATTGTGCTCCCTGGCTTCACTGAGAGACCATTTATTTCAGTATTCTCCACGGGCGTTGAGTGTTTGTATACATCTTCAGTGTTTATAAATATTTGAAATTGTTTATCCTTTGGGGATGATTGTTTTCAAATATATATGAATGTTTATAAATATTGAAAATTGACAAACATTCATGATAGAGTGGCTGAGTTTAAGGTTTCTACTCTCCTATCTAAGAGTACAGAGCATTTGTTAATTCTGAGCTTATTAATTGGCCAAACACAGTGAAACGTGGATTGTGACTCGCTGGCTTCACTGACAGACCATTTATTTCAGTATTCTCTATGGGCGTTGAGTGTTTGTATACATCTCAGTGTTTATAAATATTTGAAATTGTTTATCCTTTGGGGATGATTGTTTTCAAATATATATGAATGTTTATAAATATTGAAAATTGACAAACATTCATGATAGAGTGGCTGAGTTTAAGGTTTCTACTCTCCATTCTAAGAGTACAGAGCATTTGTTAATTACTGAGCTTATTAATTGGCCAAACACAGTGAAACGTGGATTGTGACTCGCTGGCTTCACTGAAGACCATTTATTTCAGTATTCTCTATGGGCGTTGAGTGTTTGTATACATCTTCAGTGTTTATAAATATTTGAAATTGTTTATCCTTGGGGATGATTGTTTTCAAATATATATGAATGTTTATAAATATTGAAAATTGACAAACATTCACTGATACGAGTGGCTGAGTTTAAGGTTTCTACTCTCCATTCTAAGAGTACAGAGCATTTGTTAATTCTGAGCTTATTAATTGGCCAAACACAGTGAAACGTGGATTGTGACTCGCTGGCTTCACTGAGAGACCATTTATTTCAGTGTATTCTCCATGGGCGTTGAGTGTTTGTATACATCTCAGTGTTTATAAATATTTGAAATTGTTTATCCTTTGGGATGATTGTTTTCAAATATATATGAATGTTTATAAATATTGAAAATTGACAAACATTCATGATAGAGTGGCTGAGTTTAAGGTTTCTACTCCTCCATTCTAAGAGTACAGAGCATTTGTTAATTCTGACTTATTAATTGGCCAAACACAGTGAAACGTGGATTGTCACTCGCTGGCTTCACTGAGAGACCATTTATTTCAGTGATTCTCTCATGGGCGTTGAGTGTTTGTATACATCTCAGTGTTTATAAATATTTGAAATTGTTTATCCTTTGGCGATGATTGTTTTCAAATATATATGAATGTTTATAAATATTGAAAATTGACAAACATTCATGATAGAGTGGCTGAGTTTAAGGTTTCTACTCTCCCATTCTAAGAGTACAGAGCATTTGTTAATACTGAGCTTATTAATTGGCCAAACACAGTGAAACGTGGATTGTCCTCACTGGCTTCACTGAGAGACCATTTATTTCAGCTGTTTTCTCCACGGGCGTTGAGTGTTTGTATACATCTTCAGTGTTTATAAATATTTGAAATTGTTTATCCCTTGGCGATGATTGTTTTCAAATATATATGAATGTTTATAAATATTGAAAATTGACAAACATTCATGATAGAGTGGCTGAGTTTAAGGTTTCTACTCTCCCATTCTAGAGTACAGAGCATTTGTTAATTACTGAGCTTATTAATTGGCCAAACACAGTGAAACGTGGATTGTCACTCACTGGCTTCACTGAGAGACCATATATTTCAGCTGATTCTCCTACTGGGCGTTGAGTGTTTGTATACATCTTCAGTGTTTATAAATATTTGAAATTGTTTATCCTTTGGGATGATTGTTTTCAAATATATATGAATGTTTATAAATATTGAAAATTGACAAACATTCATATAGAGTGGCTGAGTTTAAGGTTTCTACCTCTCCTATCTAAGAGTACAGAGCATTTGTTAATTCTGAGCTTATTAATTGGCCAAACACAGTGAAACGTGGATTGTGACTCGCTGGCTTCACTGACAGACCATTTATTTCAGTATTCTCTATGGGCGTTGAGTGTTTGTATACATCTCAGTGTTTATAAATATTTGAAATTGTTTATCCCTTGGCGATGATTGTTTTCAAATATATATGAATGTTTATAAATATTGAAAATTGACAAACATTCACTATACGGTGGCTGAGTTTAAGGTTTCTACTCTCCCATTTAAGAGTACAGAGCATTTGTTAATTCTGAGCTTATTAATTGGCCAAACACAGTGAAACGTGGATTGTGACTCGCTGGCTTCACTGACAGACCATTTATTTCAGTATTCTCTATGGGCGTTGAGTGTTTGTATACATCTTCAGTGTTTATAAATATTTGAAATTGTTTATCCCTTTGGCGATGATTGTTTTCAAATATATATGAATGTTTATAAATATTGAAAATTGACAAACATTCATGATAGAGTGGCTGAGTTTAAGGTTTCTACCCTCCTTCTAAGAGTACAGAGCATTTGTTAATTCTGAGCTTATTAATTGGCCAAACACAGTGAAACGTGGATTGTGACTCGCTGGCTTCACTGACAGACCATTTATTTCAGTATTCTCTATGGGCGTTGAGTGTTTGTATACATCTTCAGTGTTTATAAATATTTGAAATTGTTTATCCTTGGGCGATGATTGTTTTCAAATATATATGAATGTTTATAAATATTGAAAATTGACAAACATTCAGCTATACGGTGGACTGAGTTTAAGGTTTCTACCCTCCTTCTAAGAGTACAGAGCATTTGTTAATTCTGAGCTTATTAATTGGCCAAACACAGTGAAACGTGGATTGTGACTCGCTGGCTTCACTGACGAGACCATTTATTTCAGTATTCTCTATGGGCGTTGAGTGTTTGTATACATCTCTAGTGTTTACAAATATTTGAAATTGTTTATCCTTTTGGGGATGATTGTTTTCAATATATATGAATGTATCTATAAATATTGAAAATTGACAAACATTCACTGATACGGTGGCTGGAGTTTAAGGTTTCTACTCTCCATTTAAGAGTACAGAGCATTTGTTAATACTGATCTTATTAATTGGCCAAACACAGTGAAACGTGGATTGTGACTCGCTGGCTTCACTGAGAGACCATTTATTTCAGTATTCTCTATGGGCGTTGAGTGTTTGTATACATCGTCAGTGTTTATAAATATTTGAAATTGTTTATCCTTTGGCGATGATTGTTTTCAAATATATATGAATGTTCATAAATATTGAAAATTGACAAACATTCACTATACGAGTGGCTGAGTTTAAGGTTTCTACTCTCCCATTCTAAGAGTACAGAGCATTTGTTAATACTGATCTTATTAATTGGCCAAACACAGTGAAACGTGGATTGTGCCTCACTGGCTTCACTGAGAGACCATATATTTCAGCTTTTCTCCTACGGGCGTTGAGTGTTTGTATACATCTCTCAGTGTTTATAAATATTTGAAATTGTTTATCCTTTGGGGATGATTGTTTTCAAATATATATGAATGTTTATAAATATTGAAAATTGACAAACATTCACTATACGGTGGATGAGTTTAAGGTTTCTACTCTCCATTCTAAGAGTACAGAGCATTTGTTAATTCTGAGCTTATTAATTGGCCAAACACAGTGAAACGTGGATTGTGACTCGCTGGCTTCACTGACAGACCATTTATTTCAGTATTCTCTATGGGTGTTGAGTGTTTGTATACATCTCTAGTGTTTATAAATATTTGAAATTGTTTATCCCTTGGCGATGATTGTTTTCAAATATATATGAATGTTTATAAATATTGAAAATTGACAAACATTCACTATACGGTGGCTGAGTTTAAGGTTTCTACTCTCCCTTCTAAGAGTACAGAGCATTTGTTAATTCTGAGCTTATTAATTGGCCAAACACAGTGAAACGTGGATTGTGACTCGCTGGCTTCACTGACAGACCATTTATTTCAGTATTCTCTATGGGCGTTGAGTGTTTGTATACATCGTCAGTGTTTATAAATATTTGAAATTGTTTATCCCTTTGGCGATGATTGTTTTCAAATATATATGAATGTTTATAAATATTGAAAATTGACAAACATTCACTGATACGAGTGGCTGAGTTTAAGGTTTCTACTCCTCCTGTTTAAGAGTACAGAGCATTTGTTAATTCTGATCTTATTAATTGGCCAAACACAGTGAAACGTGGATTGTGACTCGCTGGCTTCACTGACAGACCATTTATTTCAGTATTCTCTATGGGCGTTGAGTGTTTGTATACATCGTCAGTGTTTATAAATATTTGAAATTGTTTATCCCTTGGCGATGATTGTTTTCAAATATATATGAATGTTTATAAATATTGAAAATTGACAAACATTCACTGATAGAGTGGCTGAGTTTAAGGTTTCTACCCTCCTTCTAAGAGTACAGAGCATTTGTTAATTCTGAGCTTATTAATTGGCCAAACACAGTGAAACGTGGATTGTGACTCGCTGGCTTCACTGACAGACCATTTATTTCAGTATTCTCTATGGGCGTTGAGTGTTTGTATACATCTCAGTGTTTATAAATATTTGAAATTGTTTATCCCTTGGCGATGATTGTTTTCAAATATATATGAATGTTTATAAATATTGAAAATTGACAAACATTCACTATACGAGTGGCTGAGTTTAAGGTTTCTACCTCTCCTTCTAAGAGTACAGAGCATTTGTTAATTCTGAGCTTATTAATTGGCCAAACACAGTGAAACGTGGATTGTGACTCGCTGGCTTCACTGACAGACCATTTATTTCAGTATTCTCTATGGGCGTTGAGTGTTTGTATACATCTCAGTGTTTATAAATATTTGAAATTGTTTATCCCTTTGGCGATGATTGTTTTCAAATATATATGAATGTTTATAAATATTGAAAATTGACAAACATTCAGTATAGAGTGGCTGAGTTTAAGGTTTCTACTCCTCCATTCTAAGAGTACAGAGCATTTGTTAATTCTGAGCTTATTAATTGGCCAAACACAGTGAAACGTGGATTGTGACTCGCTGGCTTCACTGACAGACCATTTATTTCAGTATTCTCTATGGGCGTTGAGTGTTTGTATACATCTCTAGTGTTTATAAATATTTGAAATTGTTTATCCTTTGGCGGATGATTGTTTTCAAAGTATATATGAATATTTATAAATATTGAAAATTGACAAACATTCACTATACGGTGGATGAGTTTAAGGTTTCTACCCTCCTTCTAAGAGTACAGAGCATTTGTTAATTCTGAGCTTATTAATTGGCCAAACACAGTGAAACGTGGATTGTGACTCGCTGGCTTCACTGAGAGACCATTTATTTCAGTATTCTCTATGGGCGTTGAGTGTTTGTATACATCTCAGTGTTTATAAATATTTGAAATTGTTTATCCTTTGGGATGATTGTTTTCAAATATATATGAATGTTTATAAATATTGAAAATTGACAAACATTCATATAGAGTGGCTGAGTTTAAGGTTTCTACTCTCCCAAGAGTACAGAGCATTTGTTAATTCTGAGCTTATTAATTGGCCAAACACAGTGAAACGTGGATTGTGACTCGCTGGCTTCACTGAGAGACCATTTATTTCAGTATTCTCTATGGGCGTTGAGTGTTTGTATACATCTCAGTGTTTATAAATATTTGAAATTGTTTATCCTTGGCGATGATTGTTTTCAAATATATATGAATGTTTATAAATATTGAAAATTGACAAACATTCACTATACGGTGGCTGAGTTTAAGGTTTCTACTCTCCATTTAAGAGTACAGAGCATTTGTTAATACTGAGCTTATTAATTGGCCAAACACAGTGAAACGTGGATTGTGACTCGCTGGCTTCACTGAGAGACCATTTATTTCAGTGTTTTCTATGGGCGTTGAGTGTTTGTATACATCTTCAGTGTTTATAAATATTTGAAATTGTTTATCCTTTGGGATGATTGTTTTCAAATATATATGAATGTTTATAAATATTGAAAATTGACAAACATTCACTATAGGTGGCTGAGTTTAAGGTTTCTACCCTCCTTTAAGAGTACAGAGCATTTGTTAATTCTGAGCTTATTAATTGGCCAAACACAGTGAAACGTGGATTGTGACTCGCTGGCTTCACTGAGAGACCATTTATTTCAGTATTCTCTATGGGCGTTGAGTGTTTGTATACATCTCAGTGTTTATAAATATTTGAAATTGTTTATCCTTGGCGATGATTGTTTTCAAATATATATGAATGTTTATAAATATTGAAAATTGACAAACATTCACTATACGGTGGCTGAGTTTAAGGTTTCTACTCTCCCATTTAAGAGTACAGAGCATTTGTTAATACTGAGCTTATTAATTGGCCAAACACAGTGAAACGTGGATTGTGACTCGCTGGCTTCACTGAGAGACCATTTATTTCAGTATTCTCTATGGGCGTTGAGTGTTTGTATACATCTTCAGTGTTTATAAATATTTGAAATTGTTTATCCTTGGCGATGATTGTTTTCAAATATATATGAATGTTTATAAATATTGAAAATTGACAAACATTCATATAGAGTGGCTGAGTTTAAGGTTTCTACTCTCCCTTTAAGAGTACAGAGCATTTGTTAATTCTGAGCTTATTAATTGGCCAAACACAGTGAAACGTGGATTGTGACTCGCTGGCTTCACTGAGAGACCATTTATTTCAGTATTCTCTATGGGCGTTGAGTGTTTGTATACATCTCAGTGTTTATAAATATTTGAAATTGTTTATCCAAATATATATGAATGTTTATAAATATTGAAAATTGACAAACATTCAATAGATGGCTGAGTTTAGGTTTCTACAGTTTTGTTAATATATGGCCAATGTTTACTGAGAATTTATTGTAAAAGTGTTTGTATACAAACATGATTGTTTTCAAATATATATGAATGTTTATAAATATTGAAAATTGACAAACATTCATATAGAGTGGCTGAGTTTAAGGTTTCTACTCTCCTTTAAGAGTACAGAGCATTTGTTAATTCTGAGCTTATTAATTGGCCAAACACAGTGAAACGTGGATTGTGACTCGCTGGCTTCACTGAGAGACCATTTATTTCAGTATTCTCTATGGGCGTTGAGTGTTTGTATACATCTTCAGTGTTTATAAATATTTGAAATTGTTTATCCTTTGGCGATGATTGTTTTCAAATATATATGAATGTTTATAAATATTGAAAATTGACAAACATTCACTATACGGTGGCTGAGTTTAAGGTTTCTACTCTCCATTTCAGCTTTGTGAAACGTTTATTTCAGTATTCTCTATGGGCGTTGAGTGTTTGTATACATCTTCAGTGTTTATAAATATTTGAAATTGTTTATCCTTGGCGATGATTGTTTTCAAATATATATGAATGTTTATAAATATTGAAAATTGACAAACATTCACTATACGGTGGCTGAGTTTAAGGTTTCTACTCTCCCATTTAAGAGTACAGAGCATTTGTTAATTCTGAGCTTATTAATTGGCCAAACACAGTGAAACGTGGATTGTGACTCGCTGGCTTCACTGAGAGACCATTTATTTCAGTATTCTCTATGGGCGTTGAGTGTTTGTATACATCTTCAGTGTTTATAAATATTTGAAATTGTTTATCCTTTGGGATGATTGTTTTCAAATATATATGAATGTTTATAAATATTGAAAATTGACAAACATTCATATAGAGTGGCTGAGTTTAAGGTTTCTACTCTCCCATAGTACAGAGCATTTGTTAATTCTGAGCTTATTAATTGGCCAAACACAGTGAAACGTGGATTGTGACTCGCTGGCTTCACTGAGAGACCATTTATTTCAGTATTCTCTATGGGCGTTGAGTGTTTGTATACATCTTCAGTGTTTATAAATATTTGAAATTGTTTATCCTTTGGCGATGATTGTTTTCAAATATATATGAATGTTTATAAATATTGAAAATTGACAAACATTCACTATACGGTGGCTGAGTTTAAGGTTTCTACTCTCCCATTTAAGAGTACAGAGCATTTGTTAATACTGAGCTTATTAATTGGCCAAACACAGTGAAACGTGGATTGTGACTCGCTGGCTTCACTGAGAGACCATTTATTTCAGTATTCTCTATGGGCGTTGAGTGTTTGTATACATCTTCAGTGTTTATAAATATTTGAAATTGTTTATCCTTTGGCGATGATTGTTTTCAAATATATATGAATGTTTATAAATATTGAAAATTGACAAACATTCACTATACGGTGGCTGAGTTTAAGGTTTCTACTCTCCCATTTAAGAGTACAGAGCATTTGTTAATACTGAGCTTATTAATTGGCCAAACACAGTGAAACGTGGATTGTGACTCGCTGGCTTCACTGAGAGACCATTTATTTCAGTATTCTCTATGGGCGTTGAGTGTTTGTATACATCTTCAGTGTTTATAAATATTTGAAATTGTTTATCCTTGGCGATGATTGTTTTCAAATATATATGAATGTTTATAAATATTGAAAATTGACAAACATTCACTATACGTGGCTGAGTTTAAGGTTTCTACTCTAAGAGTACAGAGCATTTGTTAATTCTGAGCTTATTAATTGGCCAAACACAGTGAAACGTGGATTGTGACTCGCTGGCTTCACTGAGAGACCATTTATTTCAGTATTCTCTATGGGCGTTGAGTGTTTGTATACATCTTCAGTGTTTATAAATATTTGAAATTGTTTATCCTTTGGCGATGATTGTTTTCAAATATATATGAATGTTTATAAATATTGAAAATTGACAAACATTCACTATAGAGTGGCTGAGTTTAAGGTTTCTACTCTCCAAGAGTACAGAGCATTTGTTAATTCTGAGCTTATTAATTGGCCAAACACAGTGAAACGTGGATTGTGACTCGCTGGCTTCACTGAGAGACCATTTATTTCAGTATTCTCTATGGGCGTTGAGTGTTTGTATACATCTTCAGTGTTTATAAATATTTGAAATTGTTTATCCTTTGGCGATGATTGTTTTCAAATATATATGAATGTTTATAAATATTGAAAATTGACAAACATTCACTATACGTGGCTGAGTTTAAGGTTTCTACTCTTTAAGAGTACAGAGCATTTGTTAATTCTGAGCTTATTAATTGGCCAAACACAGTGAAACGTGGATTGTGACTCGCTGGCTTCACTGAGAGACCATTTATTTCAGTATTCTCTATGGGCGTTGAGTGTTTGTATACATCTTCAGTGTTTATAAATATTTGAAATTGTTTATCCTTGGCGATGATTGTTTTCAAATATATATGAATGTTTATAAATATTGAAAATTGACAAACATTCACTATACGGTGGCTGAGTTTAAGGTTTCTACTCTCCCATTTAAGAGTACAGAGCATTTGTTAATTCTGAGCTTATTAATTGGCCAAACACAGTGAAACGTGGATTGTGACTCGCTGGCTTCACTGAGAGACCATTATTTCAGTATTCTCTATGGGCGTTGAGTGTTTGTATACATCTTCAGTGTTTATAAATATTTGAAATTGTTTATCCTTTGGCGATGATTGTTTTCAAATATATATGAATGTTTATAAATATTGAAAATTGACAAACATTCACTATACAGTGGCTGAGTTTAAGGTTTCTACTCTTTAAGAGTACAGAGCATTTGTTAATTCTGAGCTTATTAATTGGCCAAACACAGTGAAACGTGGATTGTGACTCGCTGGCTTCACTGAGAGACCATTTATTTCAGTATTCTCTATGGGCGTTGAGTGTTTGTATACATCTTCAGTGTTTATAAATATTTGAAATTGTTTATCCTTGGCGATGATTGTTTTCAAATATATATGAATGTTTATAAATATTGAAAATTGACAAACATTCACTATACGGTGGCTGAGTTTAAGGTTTCTACTCTCCCATTTAAGAGTACAGAGCATTTGTTAATACTGAGCTTATTAATTGGCCAAACACAGTGAAACGTGGATTGTGACTCGCTGGCTTCACTGAGAGACCATTTATTTCAGTTTTTCTCCATGGGCGTTGAGTGTTTGTATACATCTTCAGTGTTTATAAATATTTGAAATTGTTTATCCTTTGGCGATGATTGTTTTCAAATATATATGAATGTTTATAAATATTGAAAATTGACAAACATTCACTATAGAGTGGCTGAGTTTAAGGTTTCTACTCTCCCAAGAGTACAGAGCATTTGTTAATACTGAGCTTATTAATTGGCCAAACACAGTGAAACGTGGATTGTGACTCGCTGGCTTCACTGACAGACCATTTATTTCAGTATTCTCTATGGGCGTTGAGTGTTTGTATACATCTCAGTGTTTATAAATATTTGAAATTGTTTATCCTTTGGCGATGATTGTTTTCAAATATATATGAATGTTTATAAATATTGAAAATTGACAAACATTCACTATACGTGGCTGAGTTTAAGGTTTCTACTCTCCATTTAAGAGTACAGAGCATTTGTTAATTCTGAGCTTATTAATTGGCCAAACACAGTGAAACGTGGATTGTGACTCGCTGGCTTCACTGAGAGACCATTTATTTCAGTATTCTCTATGGGCGTTGAGTGTTTGTATACATCTTCAGTGTTTATAAATATTTGAAATTGTTTATCCTTTGGCGATGATTGTTTTCAAATATATATGAATGTTTATAAATATTGAAAATTGACAAACATTCACTATACGTGGCTGAGTTTAAGGTTTCTACTCTTTAAGAGTACAGAGCATTTGTTAATTCTGAGCTTATTAATTGGCCAAACACAGTGAAACGTGGATTGTGACTCGCTGGCTTCACTGAGAGACCATTTATTTCAGTATTCTCTATGGGCGTTGAGTGTTTGTATACATCTTCAGTGTTTATAAATATTTGAAATTGTTTATCCTTTGGCGATGATTGTTTTCAAATATATATGAATGTTTATAAATATTGAAAATTGACAAACATTCACTATACGGTGGCTGAGTTTAAGGTTTCTACTCTCCCATTTAAGAGTACAGAGCATTTGTTAATTCTGAGCTTATTAATTGGCCAAACACAGTGAAACGTGGATTGTGACTCGCTGGCTTCACTGAGAGACCATTATTTCAGTGTTTTCTGGGCGTTGAGTGTTTGTATACATCTTCAGTGTTTATAAATATTTGAAATTGTTTATCCTTTGGCGATGATTGTTTTCAAATATATATGAATGTTTATAAATATTGAAAATTGACAAACATTCACTATACGGTGGCTGAGTTTAAGGTTTCTACTCTCCCATTAGTACAGAGCATTTGTTAATTCTGAGCTTATTAATTGGCCAAACACAGTGAAACGTGGATTGTGACTCGCTGGCTTCACTGACAGACCATTTATTTCAGTATTCTCTATGGGCGTTGAGTGTTTGTATACATCTCAGTGTTTATAAATATTTGAAATTGTTTATCCTTGGCGATGATTGTTTTCAAATATATATGAATGTTTATAAATATTGAAAATTGACAAACATTCACTATACAGTGGCTGAGTTTAAGGTTTCTACCCTCTTCTAAGAGTACAGAGCATTTGTTAATTCTGAGCTTATTAATTGGCCAAACACAGTGAAACGTGGATTGTGACTCGCTGGCTTCACTGAGAGACCATTTATTTCAGTATTCTCTATGGGCGTTGAGTGTTTGTATACATCTTCAGTGTTTATAAATATTTGAAATTGTTTATCCTTTGGCGATGATTGTTTTCAAATATATATGAATGTTTATAAATATTGAAAATTGACAAACATTCACTATACAGTGGCTGAGTTTAAGGTTTCTACCCTACTTTAAGAGTACAGAGCATTTGTTAATTCTGAGCTTATTAATTGGCCAAACACAGTGAAACGTGGATTGTGACTCGCTGGCTTCACTGAGAGACCATTTATTTCAGTATTCTCTATGGGCGTTGAGTGTTTGTATACATCTTCAGTGTTTATAAATATTTGAAATTGTTTATCCTTTGGCGATGATTGTTTTCAAATATATATGAATGTTTATAAATATTGAAAATTGACAAACATTCACTATAGAGTGGCTGAGTTTAAGGTTTCTACTCTTTAAGAGTACAGAGCATTTGTTAATTCTGAGCTTATTAATTGGCCAAACACAGTGAAACGTGGATTGTGACTCGCTGGCTTCACTGAGAGACCATTTATTTCAGTATTCTCTATGGGCGTTGAGTGTTTGTATACATCTTCAGTGTTTATAAATATTTGAAATTGTTTATCCTTTGGCGATGATTGTTTTCAAATATATATGAATGTTTATAAATATTGAAAATTGACAAACATTCACTATAGAGTTTAAGGTTTCTACCATTTGTTAATTCTGAGCTGAAACGTGGATTGTGACTCGCTGGCTTCACTGAGAGACCATTTATTTCAGTATTCTCTATGGGCGTTGAGTGTTTGTATACATCTTCAGTGTTTATAAATATTTGAAATTGTTTATCCTTTGGCGATGATTGTTTTCAAATATATATGAATGTTTATAAATATTGAAAATTGACAAACATTCACTATACGGTGGCTGAGTTTAAGGTTTCTACTCTCCCATTTAAGAGTACAGAGCATTTGTTAATTCTGAGCTTATTAATTGGCCAAACACAGTGAAACGTGGATTGTGACTCGCTGGCTTCACTGAGAGACCATTATTTCAGTATTTCTCTATGGGCGTTGAGTGTTTGTATACATCTTCAGTGTTTATAAATATTTGAAATTGTTTATCCTTTGGCGATGATTGTTTTCAAATATATATGAATGTTTATAAATATTGAAAATTGACAAACATTCACTATACAGTGGCTGAGTTTAAGGTTTCTACTCTCCCATTAAGAGCATTTGTTAATACTGAGCTTATTAATTGGCCAAACACAGTGAAACGTGGATTGTGACTCGCTGGCTTCACTGAGAGACCATTTATTTCAGTATTCTCTATGGGCGTTGAGTGTTTGTATACATCTTCAGTGTTTATAAATATTTGAAATTGTTTATCCTTGGCGATGATTGTTTTCAAATATATATGAATGTTTATAAATATTGAAAATTGACAAACATTCACTATACGGTGGCTGAGTTTAAGGTTTCTACTCTCCCATTTAAGAGTACAGAGCATTTGTTAATACTGAGCTTATTAATTGGCCAAACACAGTGAAACGTGGATTGTGACTCGCTGGCTTCACTGAGAGACCATTATTTCAGTGTTTTCTGGGCGTTGAGTGTTTGTATACATCTTCAGTGTTTATAAATATTTGAAATTGTTTATCCTTTGGGATGATTGTTTTCAAATATATATGAATGTTTATAAATATTGAAAATTGACAAACATTCATATAGAGTGGCTGAGTTTAAGGTTTCTACTCTCCCATAGTACAGAGCATTTGTTAATACTGAGCTTATTAATTGGCCAAACACAGTGAAACGTGGATTGTGACTCGCTGGCTTCACTGACAGACCATTTATTTCAGTATTCTCTATGGGCGTTGAGTGTTTGTATACATCTCAGTGTTTATAAATATTTGAAATTGTTTATCCTTGGCGATGATTGTTTTCAAATATATATGAATGTTTATAAATATTGAAAATTGACAAACATTCACTATACAGTGGCTGAGTTTAAGGTTTCTACCCTACTTTAAGAGTACAGAGCATTTGTTAATTCTGAGCTTATTAATTGGCCAAACACAGTGAAACGTGGATTGTGACTCGCTGGCTTCACTGAGAGACCATTTATTTCAGTATTCTCTATGGGCGTTGAGTGTTTGTATACATCTTCAGTGTTTATAAATATTTGAAATTGTTTATCCTTTGGCGATGATTGTTTTCAAATATATATGAATGTTTATAAATATTGAAAATTGACAAACATTCACTATACAGTGGCTGAGTTTAAGGTTTCTACTCTCCCATTTAAGTACAGAGCATTTGTTAATTCTGAGCTTATTAATTGGCCAAACACAGTGAAACGTGGATTGTGACTCGCTGGCTTCACTGAGAGACCATTTATTTCAGTATTCTCTATGGGCGTTGAGTGTTTGTATACATCTTCAGTGTTTATAAATATTTGAAATTGTTTATCCTTGGCGATGATTGTTTTCAAATATATATGAATGTTTATAAATATTGAAAATTGACAAACATTCACTATACGGTGGCTGAGTTTAAGGTTTCTACTCTCCCATTTAAGAGTACAGAGCATTTGTTAATACTGAGCTTATTAATTGGCCAAACACAGTGAAACGTGGATTGTGACTCGCTGGCTTCACTGAGAGACCATTATTTCAGTTTTCTCTATGGGCGTTGAGTGTTTGTATACATCTTCAGTGTTTATAAATATTTGAAATTGTTTATCCTTTGGCGATGATTGTTTTCAAATATATATGAATGTTTATAAATATTGAAAATTGACAAACATTCACTATAGAGTGGCTGAGTTTAAGGTTTCTACTCTCCCATAAGAGTACAGAGCATTTGTTAATACTGAGCTTATTAATTGGCCAAACACAGTGAAACGTGGATTGTGACTCGCTGGCTTCACTGAGAGACCATTTATTTCAGTATTCTCTATGGGCGTTGAGTGTTTGTATACATCTTCAGTGTTTATAAATATTTGAAATTGTTTATCCTTGGCGATGATTGTTTTCAAATATATATGAATGTTTATAAATATTGAAAATTGACAAACATTCACTATACGGTGGCTGAGTTTAAGGTTTCTACTCTCCATTTAAGAGTACAGAGCATTTGTTAATACTGAGCTTATTAATTGGCCAAACACAGTGAAACGTGGATTGTGACTCGCTGGCTTCACTGAGAGACCATTTATTTCAGTATTTCTCTATGGGCGTTGAGTGTTTGTATACATCTTCAGTGTTTATAAATATTTGAAATTGTTTATCCTTTGGCGATGATTGTTTTCAAATATATATGAATGTTTATAAATATTGAAAATTGACAAACATTCACTATAGAGTGGCTGAGTTTAAGGTTTCTACTCTCCCATTTAGTACAGAGCATTTGTTAATTCTGAGCTTATTAATTGGCCAAACACAGTGAAACGTGGATTGTGACTCGCTGGCTTCACTGAGAGACCATTTATTTCAGTATTCTCTATGGGCGTTGAGTGTTTGTATACATCTCAGTGTTTATAAATATTTGAAATTGTTTATCCTTGGCGATGATTGTTTTCAAATATATATGAATGTTTATAAATATTGAAAATTGACAAACATTCACTATACAGTGGCTGAGTTTAAGGTTTCTACCCCTTTAAGAGTACAGAGCATTTGTTAATTCTGAGCTTATTAATTGGCCAAACACAGTGAAACGTGGATTGTGACTCGCTGGCTTCACTGAGAGACCATTTATTTCAGTATTCTCTATGGGCGTTGAGTGTTTGTATACATCTTCAGTGTTTATAAATATTTGAAATTGTTTATCCTTGGCGATGATTGTTTTCAAATATATATGAATGTTTATAAATATTGAAAATTGACAAACATTCACTATACGTGGCTGAGTTTAAGGTTTCTACTCCTATTTAAGAGTACAGAGCATTTGTTAATTCTGAGCTTATTAATTGGCCAAACACAGTGAAACGTGGATTGTGACTCGCTGGCTTCACTGAGAGACCATTTATTTCAGTATTCTCTATGGGCGTTGAGTGTTTGTATACATCTTCAGTGTTTATAAATATTTGAAATTGTTTATCCTTTGGCGATGATTGTTTTCAAATATATATGAATGTTTATAAATATTGAAAATTGACAAACATTCACTATAGAGTGGCTGAGTTTAAGGTTTCTACTCTCCCATTTAAGTACAGAGCATTTGTTAATACTGAGCTTATTAATTGGCCAAACACAGTGAAACGTGGATTGTGACTCGCTGGCTTCACTGAGAGACCATTTATTTCAGTATTCTCTATGGGCGTTGAGTGTTTGTATACATCTTCAGTGTTTATAAATATTTGAAATTGTTTATCCTTGGCGATGATTGTTTTCAAATATATATGAATGTTTATAAATATTGAAAATTGACAAACATTCACTATACAGTGGCTGAGTTTAAGGTTTCTACTCTCTTTAAGAGTACAGAGCATTTGTTAATACTGAGCTTATTAATTGGCCAAACACAGTGAAACGTGGATTGTGACTCGCTGGCTTCACTGAGAGACCATTTATTTCAGTATTCTCTATGGGCGTTGAGTGTTTGTATACATCTTCAGTGTTTATAAATATTTGAAATTGTTTATCCTTTGGCGATGATTGTTTTCAAATATATATGAATGTTTATAAATATTGAAAATTGACAAACATTCACTATACAGTGGCTGAGTTTAAGGTTTCTACTCCCTTTAAGAGTACAGAGCATTTGTTAATTCTGAGCTTATTAATTGGCCAAACACAGTGAAACGTGGATTTGTGACTCGCTGGCTTCACTGAGAGACCATTTATTTCAGTATTCTCTATGGGCGTTGAGTGTTTGTATACATCTTCAGTGTTTATAAATATTTGAAATTGTTTATCCTTTGGCGATGATTGTTTTCAAATATATATGAATGTTTATAAATATTGAAAATTGACAAACATTCACTATACAGTGGATGACTTTAAGGTTTCTGCCCTACTTCTAAGAGTATAGAGCATTTGTTAATTCTGAGCTTATTAATTGGCCAAACACAGTGAAACGTGGATTGTGACTCGCTGGCTTCAACTGAGAGACCATTTATTTCAGTATTCTCTATGGGCGTTGAGTGTTTGTATACATCTTCAGTGTTTATAAATATTTGAAATTGTTTATCCCTTTGGCGATGATTGTTTTCAAATATATATGAATGTTTATAAATATTGAAAATTGACAAACATTCACTATACGGTGGCTGAGTGTAAGGTTTCTACTCTCCTATTTAAGAGTACAGAGCATTTGTTAATACTGAGCTTATTAATTAGCCAAACACAGTGAAACGTGGATTGTGACTCGCTGGCTTCACTGAGAGACCATATATTTCAGCTGTTTTCTCCACGGGCGTTGAGTGTTTGTATACATCTTCAGTGTTTATAAATATTTGAAATTGTTTATCCTTTGGGGATGATTGTTTTCAAATATATATGAATGTTTATAAATATTGAAAATTGACAAACATTCATGATAGAGTGGCTGAGTTTAAGGTTTCTACTCTCCCATCCAGTACAGAGCATTTGTTAATACTGAGCTTATTAATTGGCCAAACACAGTGAAACGTGGATTGTGACTTGCTGGCTTCACTGACAGACCATTTGTTTCAGTATTCTCTATGGGCGTTGAGTGTTTGTATACATCTCCAGTGTTTATAAATATTTGAAATTGTTTATCCCTTGGCGATGATTGTTTTCAAATATATATGAATGTTTATAAATATTGAAAATTGACAAACATTCACTATACAGTGATGACTTTAAGGTTTCTGCCTACTTCTAAGAGTATAGAGCATTTGTTAATTCTGAGCTTATTAATTGGCCAAACACAGTGAAACGTGGATTGTGACTCGCTGGCTTCACTGAGAGACCATTTATTTCAGTATTCTCTATGGGCGTTGAGTGTTTGTATACATCTTCAGTGTTTATAAATATTTGAAATTGTTTATCCTTTGGCGATGATTGTTTTCAATATATATGAATGTTTATAAATATTGAAAATTGACAAACATTCACTATACAGTGGATGACTTTAAGGTTTCTGCCCTACTTCTAAGAGTATAGAGCATTTGTTAATTCTGAGCTTATTAATTGGCCAAACACAGTGAAACGTGGATTGTGACTCGCTGGCTTCACTGAGAGACCATTTATTTCAGTATTCTCTATGGGCGTTGAGTGTTTGTATACATCTTCAGTGTTTATAAATATTTGAAATTGTTTATCCTTTGGCGATGATTGTTTTCAAATATATATGAATGTTTATAAATATTGAAAATTGACAAACATTCATGATAGAGTGGCTGAGTTTAAGGTTTCTACTCTCCCATTCCCAGTACAGAGTATTTTGTTAATACTGAGCTTATTAATTGGCCAAACACAGTGAAACGTGGATTGTGACTCGCTGGCTTCACTGACAGACCATTTATTTCAGTATTCTCTATGGGCGTTGAGTGTTTGTATACATCTCCAGTGTTTATAAATATTTGAAATTGTTTATCCCTTGGCGATGATTGTTTTCAATATATATGAATGTTTATAAATATTGAAAATTGACAAACATTCACTATACAGTGGATGACTTTAAGGTTTCTGCCCTACTTCTAAGAGTATAGAGCATTTGTTAATTCTGAGCTTATTAATTGGCCAAACACAGTGAAACGTGGATTGTGACTCGCTGGCTTCACTGAGAGACCATTTATTTCAGTATTCTCTATGGGCGTTGAGTGTTTGTATACATCTTCAGTGTTTATAAATATTTGAAATTGTTTATCCTTTGGCGATGATTGTTTTCAAATATATATGAATGTTTATAAATATTGAAAATTGACAAACATTCACTATACAGTGGATGACTTTAAGGTTTCTGCCTACTTCTAAGAGTACAGAGCATTTGTTAATTCTGAGCTTATTAATTGGCCAAACACAGTGAAACGTGGATTGTGACTCGCTGGCTTCACTGAGAGACCATTTATTTCAGTATTCTCTATGGGCGTTGAGTGTTGTATACATCTTCAGTGTTTATAAATATTTGAAATTGTTTATCCTTTGGCGATGATTGTTTTCAAATATATATGAATGTTTATAAATATTGAAAATTGACAAACATTCACTATACAGTGGATGACTTTAAGGTTTCTGCCCTACTTCTAAGAGTATAGAGCATTTGTTAATTCTGAGCTTATTAATTGGCCAAACACAGTGAAACGTGGATTGTGACTCGCTGGCTTCACTGAGAGACCATTTATTTCAGTATTCTCTATGGGCGTTGAGTGTTTGTATACATCTTCAGTGTTTATAAATATTTGAAATTGTTTATCCTTTGGCGATGATTGTTTTCAAATATATATGAATGTTTATAAATATTGAAAATTGACAAACATTCACTGATACGAGTGGCTGAGTTTAAGGTTTCTACTCTCCCATCCAAGAGTAACAGAGCATTTGTTAATACTGAGCTTATTAATTGGCCAAACACAGTGAAACGTGGATTGTGACTCGCTGGCTTCACTGAGAGACCATTTATTTCAGTGTATTCTCTATCGGGCGTTGAGTGTTTGTATACATCTTCAGTGTTTATAAATATTTGAAATTGTTTATCCTTGGCGATGATTGTTTTCAAATATATATGAATGTTTATAAATATTGAAAATTGACAAACATTCACTATACAGTGGCTGAGTTTAAGGTTTCTACTCTCCTATTCTAAGAGTACAGAGCATTTGTTAATACTGAGCTTATTAATTGGCCAAACACAGTGAAACGTGGATTGTGACTCGCTGGCTTCACTGAGAGACCATTTATTTCAGTATTCTCTATGGGCGTTGAGTGTTTGTATACATCTTCAGTGTTTATAAATATTTGAAATTGTTTATCCCTTTGGCGATGATTGTTTTCAAATATATATGAATGTTTATAAATATTGAAAATTGACAAACATTCACTATACGAGTGGACTGAGTTTAAGGTTCTACTCTCCTACTTCTAAGAGTACAGAGCATTTGTTAATTCTGAGCTTATTAATTGGCCAAACACAGTGAAACGTGGATTGTGACTCGCTGGCTTCACTGAGAGACCATTTATTTCAGTATTCTCTATGGGCGTTGAGTGTTTGTATACATCTTCAGTGTTTATAAATATTTGAAATTGTTTATCCTTTGGCGATGATTGTTTTCAAATATATATGAATGTTTATAAATATTGAAAATTGACAAACATTCACTATACGAGTGGCTGAGTTTAAGGTTTCTACTCTCCCATTCTAAGAGTACAGAGCATTTGTTAATTCTGAGCTTATTAATTGGCCAAACACAGTGAAACGTGGATTGTTGACTCGCTGGCTTCACTGAGAGACCATTTATTTCAGTATTCTCTATGGGCGTTGAGTGTTTGTATACATCTTCAGTGTTTATAAATATTTGAAATTGTTTATCCTTTGGCGATGATTGTTTTCAAATATATATGAATGTTTATAAATATTGAAAATTGACAAACATTCACTGATACGAGTGGCTGAGTTTAAGGTTTCTACTCTCCCATTCCAAGTACAGAGCATTTGTTAATACTGAGCTTATTAATTGGCCAAACACAGTGAAACGTGGATTGTGACTCGCTGGCTTTCACTGAGAGACCATTTAGTTTCCAGTATTCTCTATGGGCGTTGAGTGTTTGTATACATCTCCAGTGTTTATAAATATTTGAAATTGTTTATCCTTGGCGATGATTGTTTTCAAATATATATGAATGTTTATAAATATTGAAAATTGACAAACATTCACTATACAGTGGCTGAGTTTAAGGTTTCTACTCTCCCATTTAAGAGTACAGAGCATTTGTTAATACTGAGCTTATTAATTGGCCAAACACAGTGAAACGTGGATTGTGACTCGCTGGCTTCACTGAGAGACCATTTATTTCAGTATTCTCTATGGGCGTTGAGTGTTTGTATACATCTTCAGTGTTTATAAATATTTGAAATTGTTTATCCTTGGCGATGATTGTTTTCAAATATATATGAATGTTTATAAATATTGAAAATTGACAAACATTCACTATACGTGGCTGAGTTTAAGGTTTCTACTCCTATTTAAGAGTACAGAGCATTTGTTAATTCTGAGCTTATTAATTGGCCAAACACAGTGAAACGTGGATTGTGACCTCGCTGGCTTCACTGAGAGACCATTATATTTCAGTGATTCTCTATGGGCGTTGAGTGTTTGTATACATCTTCAGTGTTTATAAATATTTGAAATTGTTTATCCCTTTGGCGATGATTGTTTTCAAATATATATGAATGTTTATAAATATTGAAAATTGACAAACATTCACTATACGAGTGGCTGAGTTTAAGGTTTCTACTCTCCCATTTCAGAGTACAGAGCATTTGTTAATTCTGAGCTTATTAATTGGCCAAACACAGTGAAACGTGGATTGTGACTCGCTGGCTTCACTGACAGACCATTTGTTTCAGTATTCTCTATGGGCGTTGAGTGTTTGTATACATCTTCAGTGTTTATAAATATTTGAAATTGTTTATCCCTTGGCGATGATTGTTTTCAAATATATATGAATGTTTATAAATATTGAAAATTGACAAACATTCACTTATACCAGTGGCATGACTTTAAGGTTTCTGCCTCCTACTTCTAAGAGTACAGAGCATTTGTTAATACTGAGCTTATTAATTGGCCAAACACAGTGAAACGTGGATTGTGACTCGCTGGCTTCACTGAGAGACCATTTATTTCAGTATTCTCTATGGGCGTTGAGTGTTTGTATACATCTTCCAGTGTTTATAAATATTTGAAATTGTTTATCCCTTGGCGATGATTGTTTTCAAATATATATGAATGTTTATAAATATTGAAAATTGACAAACATTCACTATACAGGTGGACTGAGTTTAAGGTTTCTACTCTCCATTCTAAGAGTACAGAGCATTTGTTAATTCTGGCTTATTAATTGGCCAAACACAGTGAAACGTGGATTGTGACTCGCTGGCTTCACTGAGAGACCATATTATTTCAGTATTTCTCTATGGGCGTTGAGTGTTTGTATACATCTTCAGTGTTTATAAATATTTGAAATTGTTTATCCTTTGGCGATGATTGTTTTCAAATATATATGAATGTTTATAAATATTGAAAATTGACAAACATTCACTATACAGTGGATGACTTTAAGGTTTCTACTCTCCATTCTAAGAGTACAGAGCATTTGTTAATTCTGAGCTTATTAATTGGCCAAACACAGTGAAACGTGGATTGTGACTCGCTGGCTTCACTGAGCAGACCATTTATTTCAGTATTCTCTATGGGCGTTGAGTGTTTGTATACATCTTCCAGTGTTTATAAATATTTGAAATTGTTTATCCCTTGGCGATGATTGTTTTCAAATATATATGAATGTTTATAAATATTGAAAATTGACAAACATTCACTGATACGAGTGGCTGAGTTTAAGGTTTCTACTCTCCTATCTAAGAGTACAGAGCATTTGTTAATACTGAGCTTATTAATTGGCCAAACACAGTGAAACGTGGATTGTGACTCGCTGGCTTCACTGACAGACCATTTGTTTCAGTATTCTCTATGGGCGTTGAGTGTTTGTATACATCTTCAGTGTTTATAAATATTTGAAATTGTTTATCCCTTTGGCGATGATTGTTTTCAAATATATATGAATGTTTATAAATATTGAAAATTGACAAACATTCACTATACAGTGGATGACTTTAAGGTTTCTACTCCCTACTTCTAAGAGTATAGAGCATTTGTTAATTCTGAGCTTATTAATTGGCCAAACACAGTGAAACGTGGATTGTGACTCGCTGGCTTCACTGAGAGACCATTTATTTCAGTATTCTCTATGGGCGTTGAGTGTTTGTATACATCTTCAGTGTTTATAAATATTTGAAATTGTTTATCCTTTGGCGATGATTGTTTTCAAATATATATGAATGTTTATAAATATTGAAAATTGACAAACATTCACTATACGGTGGCTGAGTTTAAGGTTTCTACTCTCCTATTTAAGAGTACAGAGCATTTGTTAATTCTGAGCTTATTAATTGGCCAAACACAGTGAAACGTGGATTGTGACTCGCTGGCTTCACTGAGAGACCATTTATTTCAGTATTCTCTATGGGCGTTGAGTGTTTGTATACATCTTCAGTGTTTATAAATATTTGAAATTGTTTATCCTTTGGCGATGATTGTTTTCAAATATATATGAATGTTTATAAATATTGAAAATTGACAAACATTCACTATACGGTGGCTGAGTTTAAGGTTTCTACTCTCCCATTCTAAGAGTACAGAGCATTTGTTAATTCTGAGCTTATTAATTGGCCAAACACAGTGAAACGTGGATTGTGACTCGCTGGCTTCACTGAGAGACCATTTATTTCAGTATTCTCTATGGGCGTTGAGTGTTTGTATACATCTCCAGTGTTTATAAATATTTGAAATTGTTTATCCTTTGGCGATGATTGTTTTCAAATATATATGAATGTTTATAAATATTGAAAATTGACAAACATTCACTATACGAGTGGCTGAGTTTAAGGTTTCTACTCTCCTATTCTAAGAGTACAGAGCATTTGTTAATACTGAGCTTATTAATTGGCCAAACACAGTGAAACGTGGATTGTGACTCGCTGGCTTCACTGACAGACCATTTATTTCAGTATTCTCTATGGGCGTTGAGTGTTTGTATACATCTCCAGTGTTTATAAATATTTGAAATTGTTTATCCTTGGCGATGATTGTTTTCAAATATATATGAATGTTTATAAATATTGAAAATTGACAAACATTCACTATACGGTGGATGAGTTTAAGGTTTCTACTCTCCTATTCTAAGAGTATAGAGCATTTGTTAATTCTGAGCTTATTAATTGGCCAAACACAGTGAAACGTGGATTGTGACCTCGCTGGCTTCACTGAGAGACCATTTATTTCAGTATTCTCTATGGGCGTTGAGTGTTTGTATACATCTTCAGTGTTTATAAATATTTGAAATTGTTTATCCTTTGGCGATGATTGTTTTCAAATATATATGAATGTTTATAAATATTGAAAATTGACAAACATTCACTATACAGTGGATGACTTTAAGGTTTCTGCCCTACTTCTAAGAGTACAGAGCATTTGTTAATTCTGAGCTTATTAATTGGCCAAACACAGTGAAACGTGGATTGTGACTCGCTGGCTTCACTGAGAGACCATTTATTTCAGTATTCTCTATGGGCGTTGAGTGTTTGTATACATCTTCAGTGTTTATAAATATTTGAAATTGTTTATCCCTTTGGCGATGATTGTTTTCAAATATATATGAATGTTTATAAATATTGAAAATTGACAAACATTCACTATACGGTGGCTGAGTTTAAGGTTTCTACTCTCCCATTTAAGAGTACAGAGCATTTGTTAATACTGAGCTTATTAATTGGCCAAACACAGTGAAACGTGGATTGTGACTCGCTGGCTTCACTGAGAGACCATATATTTCAGCTGTTTTCTCCACGGGCGTTGAGTGTTTGTATACATCTTCAGTGTTTATAAATATTTGAAATTGTTTATCCTTTGGGATGATTGTTTTCAAATATATATGAATGTTTATAAATATTGAAAATTGACAAACATTCATGATAGAGTGGCTGAGTTTAAGGTTTCTACTCTCCCATCCCAGTACAGAGCATTTGTTAATACTGAGCTTATTAATTGGCCAAACACAGTGAAACGTGGATTGTGACTCGCTGGCTTCACTGACAGACCATTTGTTTCAGTATTCTCTATGGGCGTTGAGTGTTTGTATACATCTCCAGTGTTTATAAATATTTGAAATTGTTTATCCCTTGGCGATGATTGTTTTCAAATATATATGAATGTTTATAAATATTGAAAATTGACAAACATTCACTATACAGTGGATGACTTTAAGGTTTCTGCCCTACTTCTAAGAGTATAGAGCATTTGTTAATTCTGAGCTTATTAATTGGCCAAACACAGTGAAACGTGGATTGTGACTCGCTGGCTTCACTGAGAGACCATTTATTTCAGTATTCTCTATGGGCGTTGAGTGTTTGTATACATCTTCAGTGTTTATAAATATTTGAAATTGTTTATCCTTTGGCGATGATTGTTTTCAAATATATATGAATGTTTATAAATATTGAAAATTGACAAACATTCACTATACAGTGGATGACTTTAAGGTTTCTAGCCCTACTTCTAAGAGTATAGAGCATTTGTTAATTCTGAGCTTATTAATTGGCCAAACACAGTGAAACGTGGATTGTGACTCGCTGGCTTCACTGAGAGACCATTTATTTCAGTATTCTCTATGGGCGTTGAGTGTTTGTATACATCTTCAGTGTTTATAAATATTTGAAATTGTTTATCCTTTGGCGATGATTGTTTTCAAATATATATGAATGTTTATAAATATTGAAAATTGACAAACATTCACTATACGGTGGCTGAGTTTAAGGTTTCTACTCTCCCATTTAAGAGTACAGAGCATTTGTTAATTCTGAGCTTATTAATTGGCCAAACACAGTGAAACGTGGATTGTGACTCAGCTGGCTTCACTGAGAGACCATATATTTCAGCTGTTTCTCTACGGGCGTTGAGTGTTTGTATACATCTTCAGTGTTTATAAATATTTGAAATTGTTTATCCTTTGGGGATGATTGTTTTCAAATATATATGAATGTTTATAAATATTGAAAATTGACAAACATTCATGATAGAGTGGCTGAGTTTAAGGTTTCTACTCTCCCATCCCAGTACAGAGCATTTGTTAATACTGAGCTTATTAATTGGCCAAACACAGTGAAACGTGGATTGTGACTCGCTGGCTTCACTGACAGACCATTTGTTTCAGTATTCTCTATGGGCGTTGAGTGTTTGTATACATCTCCAGTGTTTATAAATATTTGAAATTGTTTATCCCTTGGCGATGATTGTTTTCAAATATATATGAATGTTTATAAATATTGAAAATTGACAAACATTCACTATACAGTGGATGACTTTAAGGTTTCTGCCCTACTTCTAAGAGTATAGAGCATTTGTTAATTCTGAGCTTATTAATTGGCCAAACACAGTGAAACGTGGATTGTGACTCGCTGGCTTCACTGAGAGACCATTTATTTCAGTATTCTCTATGGGCGTTGAGTGTTTGTATACATCTTCAGTGTTTATAAATATTTGAAATTGTTTATCCTTTGGCGATGATTGTTTTCAAATATATATGAATGTTTATAAATATTGAAAATTGACAAACATTCACTATACAGTGGATGACTTTAAGGTTTCTGCCCTACTTCTAAGAGTATAGAGCATTTGTTAATTCTGAGCTTATTAATTGGCCAAACACAGTGAAACGTGGATTGTGACTCGCTGGCTTCACTGAGAGACCATTTATTTCAGTATTCTCTATGGGCGTTGAGTGTTTGTATACATCTTCAGTGTTTATAAATATTTGAAATTGTTTATCCTTTGGCGATGATTGTTTTCAAATATATATGAATGTTTATAAATATTGAAAATTGACAAACATTCACTATACGGTGGCTGAGTTTAAGGTTTCTACTCTCCCATTTAAGAGTACAGAGCATTTGTTAATTCTGAGCTTATTAATTGGCCAAACACAGTGAAACGTGGATTGTGACTCGCTGGCTTCACTGAGAGACCATTTATTTCAGCTGTTTCTCTATGGGCGTTGAGTGTTTGTATACATCTTCCAGTGTTTATAAATATTTGAAATTGTTTATCCTTTGGCGATGATTGTTTTCAAATATATATGAATGTTTATAAATATTGAAAATTGACAAACATTCACTGATACGAGTGGCTGAGTTTAAGGTTTCTACTCTCCCATTCTAAGAGTACAGAGCATTTGTTAATACTGAGCTTATTAATTGGCCAAACACAGTGAAACGTGGATTGTGACTCGCTGGCTTCACTGAGAGACCATTTATTTCAGTATTCTCTATGGGCGTTGAGTGTTTGTATACATCTTCAGTGTTTATAAATATTTGAAATTGTTTATCCTTTGGCGATGATTGTTTTCAAATATATATGAATGTTTATAAATATTGAAAATTGACAAACATTCACTATACAGTGGATGAGTTTAAGGTTTCTGCCCTACTTCTAAGAGTACTAGAGCATTTGTTAATTCTGAGCTTATTAATTGGCCAAACACAGTGAAACGTGGATTGTGACTCGCTGGCTTCACTGAGAGACCATTTATTTCAGTATTCTCTATGGGCGTTGAGTGTTTGTATACATCTTCAGTGTTTATAAATATTTGAAATTGTTTATCCTTTGGCGATGATTGTTTTCAAATATATATGAATGTTTATAAATATTGAAAATTGACAAACATTCACTATACAGTGGATGACTTTAAGGTTTCTGCCCTACTTCTAAGAGTATAGAGCATTTGTTAATTCTGAGCTTATTAATTGGCCAAACACAGTGAAACGTGGATTGTGACTCGCTGGCTTCACTGAGAGACCATTTATTTCAGTATTCTCTATGGGCGTTGAGTGTTTGTATACATCTTCAGTGTTTATAAATATTTGAAATTGTTTATCCTTTGGCGATGATTGTTTTCAAATATATATGAATGTTTATAAATATTGAAAATTGACAAACATTCACTATACAGTGGATGACTTTAAGGTTTCTGCCCTACTTCTAAGAGTATAGAGCATTTGTTAATTCTGAGCTTATTAATTGGCCAAACACAGTGAAACGTGGATTGTGACTCGCTGGCTTCACTGAGAGACCATTTATTTCAGTATTCTCTATGGGCGTTGAGTGTTTGTATACATCTTCAGTGTTTATAAATATTTGAAATTGTTTATCCTTTGGCGATGATTGTTTTCAAATATATATGAATGTTTATAAATATTGAAAATTGACAAACATTCACTATACGGTGGCTGAGTTTAAGGTTTCTACTCTCCCATTTAAGAGTACAGAGCATTTGTTAATTCTGAGCTTATTAATTGGCCAAACACAGTGAAACGTGGATTGTGACTCGCTGGCTTCACTGAGAGACCATATATTTCAGCTGTTTTCTCCACGGGCGTTGAGTGTTTGTATACATCTTCAGTGTTTATAAATATTTGAAATTGTTTATCCTTTGGGGATGATTGTTTTCAAATATATATGAATGTTTATAAATATTGAAAATTGACAAACATTCATGATAGAGTGGCTGAGTTTAAGGTTTCTACTCTCCCATCCCAGTACAGAGCATTTGTTAATACTGAGCTTATTAATTGGCCAAACACAGTGAAACGTGGATTGTGACTCGCTGGCTTCACTGACAGACCATTTGTTTCAGTATTCTCTATGGGCGTTGAGTGTTTGTATACATCTCCAGTGTTTATAAATATTTGAAATTGTTTATCCCTTGGCGATGATTGTTTTCAAATATATATGAATGTTTATAAATATTGAAAATTGACAAACATTCACTATACAGTGGATGACTTTAAGGTTTCTGCCCTACTTCTAAGAGTATAGAGCATTTGTTAATTCTGAGCTTATTAATTGGCCAAACACAGTGAAACGTGGATTGTGACTCGCTGGCTTCACTGAGAGACCATTTATTTCAGTATTCTCTATGGGCGTTGAGTGTTTGTATACATCTTCAGTGTTTATAAATATTTGAAATTGTTTATCCTTTGGCGATGATTGTTTTCAAATATATATGAATGTTTATAAATATTGAAAATTGACAAACATTCACTATACAGTGGATGACTTTAAGGTTTCTGCCCTACTTCTAAGAGTATAGAGCATTTGTTAATTCTGAGCTTATTAATTGGCCAAACACAGTGAAACGTGGATTGTGACTCGCTGGCTTCACTGAGAGACCATTTATTTCAGTATTCTCTATGGGCGTTGAGTGTTTGTATACATCTTCAGTGTTTATAAATATTTGAAATTGTTTATCCTTTGGCGATGATTGTTTTCAAATATATATGAATGTTTATAAATATTGAAAATTGACAAACATTCACTATACGGTGGCTGAGTTTAAGGTTTCTACTCTCCCATTTAAGAGTACAGAGCATTTGTTAATTCTGAGCTTATTAATTGGCCAAACACAGTGAAACGTGGATTGTGACTCGCTGGCTTCACTGAGAGACCATTTATTTCAGTATTCTCTCACGGGCGTTGAGTGTTTGTATACATCTTCAGTGTTTATAAATATTTGAAATTGTTTATCCTTTGGCGATGATTGTTTTCAAATATATATGAATGTTTATAAATATTGAAAATTGACAAACATTCATGATAGAGTGGCTGAGTTTAAGGTTTCTACTCTCCCATCCCAGTACAGAGCATTTGTTAATACTGAGCTTATTAATTGGCCAAACACAGTGAAACGTGGATTGTGACTCGCTGGCTTCACTGACAGACCATTTGTTTCAGTATTCTCTATGGGCGTTGAGTGTTTGTATACATCTTCAGTGTTTATAAATATTTGAAATTGTTTATCCTTTGGCGATGATTGTTTTCAAATATATATGAATGTTTATAAATATTGAAAATTGACAAACATTCACTATACAGTGGATGACTTTAAGGTTTCTGCCCTACTTCTAAGAGTATAGAGCATTTGTTAATTCTGAGCTTATTAATTGGCCAAACACAGTGAAACGTGGATTGTGACTCGCTGGCTTCACTGAGAGACCATTTATTTCAGTATTCTCTATGGGCGTTGAGTGTTTGTATACATCTTCAGTGTTTATAAATATTTGAAATTGTTTATCCTTTGGCGATGATTGTTTTCAAATATATATGAATGTTTATAAATATTGAAAATTGACAAACATTCACTATACAGTGGATGACTTTAAGGTTTCTGCCCTACTTCTAAGAGTATAGAGCATTTGTTAATTCTGAGCTTATTAATTGGCCAAACACAGTGAAACGTGGATTGTGACTCGCTGGCTTCACTGAGAGACCATTTATTTCAGTATTCTCTATGGGCGTTGAGTGTTTGTATACATCTTCAGTGTTTATAAATATTTGAAATTGTTTATCCTTTGGCGATGATTGTTTTCAAATATATATGAATGTTTATAAATATTGAAAATTGACAAACATTCACTATACGGTGGCTGAGTTTAAGGTTTCTACTCTCCCATTTAAGAGTACAGAGCATTTGTTAATTCTGAGCTTATTAATTGGCCAAACACAGTGAAACGTGGATTGTGACTCGCTGGCTTCACTGAGAGACCATATATTTCAGCTGTTTTCTCCACGGGCGTTGAGTGTTTGTATACATCTTCAGTGTTTATAAATATTTGAAATTGTTTATCCTTTGGCGATGATTGTTTTCAAATATATATGAATGTTTATAAATATTGAAAATTGACAAACATTCATGATAGAGTGGCTGAGTTTAAGGTTTCTACTCTCCCATCCCAGTACAGAGCATTTGTTAATACTGAGCTTATTAATTGGCCAACACAGTGAAACGTGGATTGTGACTCGCTGGCTTCACTGACAGACCATTTGTTTCAGTATTCTCTATGGGCGTTGAGTGTTTGTATACATCTTCCAGTGTTTATAAATATTTGAAATTGTTTATCCCTTGGCGATGATTGTTTTCAAATATATATGAATGTTTATAAATATTGAAAATTGACAAACATTCACTATACAGTGGATGACTTTAAGGTTTCTGCCCTACTTCTAAGAGTATAGAGCATTTGTTAATTCTGAGCTTATTAATTGGCCAAACACAGTGAAACGTGGATTGTGACTCGCTGGCTTCACTGAGAGACCATTTATTTCAGTATTCTCTATGGGCGTTGAGTGTTTGTATACATCTTCAGTGTTTATAAATATTTGAAATTGTTTATCCTTTGGCGATGATTGTTTTCAAATATATATGAATGTTTATAAATATTGAAAATTGACAAACATTCACTATACAGTGGATGACTTTAAGGTTTCTGCCCTACTTCTAAGAGTATAGAGCATTTGTTAATTCTGAGCTTATTAATTGGCCAAACACAGTGAAACGTGGATTGTGACTCGCTGGCTTCACTGAGAGACCATTTATTTCAGTATTCTCTATGGGCGTTGAGTGTTTGTATACATCTTCAGTGTTTATAAATATTTGAAATTGTTTATCCTTTGGCGATGATTGTTTTCAAATATATATGAATGTTTATAAATATTGAAAATTGACAAACATTCACTATACAGTGGATGACTTTAAGGTTTCTGCCCTACTTCTAAGAGTATAGAGCATTTGTTAATTCTGAGCTTATTAATTGGCCAAACACAGTGAAACGTGGATTGTGACTCGCTGGCTTCACTGAGAGACCATTTATTTCAGTATTCTCTATGGGCGTTGAGTGTTTGTATACATCTTCAGTGTTTATAAATATTTGAAATTGTTTATCCTTTGGCGATGATTGTTTTCAAATATATATGAATGTTTATAAATATTGAAAATTGACAAACATTCACTATACGGTGGCTGAGTTTAAGGTTTCTACTCTCCCATTTAAGAGTACAGAGCATTTGTTAATTCTGAGCTTATTAATTGGCCAAACACAGTGAAACGTGGATTGTGACTCGCTGGCTTCACTGAGAGACCATATATTTCAGCTGTTTTCTCCACGGGCGTTGAGTGTTTGTATACATCTTCAGTGTTTATAAATATTTGAAATTGTTTATCCTTTGGGGATGATTGTTTTCAAATATATATGAATGTTTATAAATATTGAAAATTGACAAACATTCATGATAGAGTGGCTGAGTTTAAGGTTTCTACTCTCCCATCCAAGTACAGAGCATTTGTTAATACTGAGCTTATTAATTGGCCAAACACAGTGAAACGTGGATTGTGACTCGCTGGCTTCACTGACAGACCATTTGTTTCAGTATTCTCTATGGGCGTTGAGTGTTTGTATACATCTTCAGTGTTTATAAATATTTGAAATTGTTTATCCCTTTGGCGATGATTGTTTTCAAATATATATGAATGTTTATAAATATTGAAAATTGACAAACATTCACTATACAGTGGATGACTTTAAGGTTTCTGCCCTACTTCTAAGAGTATAGAGCATTTGTTAATTCTGAGCTTATTAATTGGCCAAACACAGTGAAACGTGGATTGTGACTCGCTGGCTTCACTGAGAGACCATTTATTTCAGTATTCTCTATGGGCGTTGAGTGTTTGTATACATCTTCAGTGTTTATAAATATTTGAAATTGTTTATCCTTTGGCGATGATTGTTTTCAAATATATATGAATGTTTATAAATATTGAAAATTGACAAACATTCACTATACAGTGGATGACTTTAAGGTTTCTGCCCTACTTCTAAGAGTATAGAGCATTTGTTAATTCTGAGCTTATTAATTGGCCAAACACAGTGAAACGTGGATTGTGACTCGCTGGCTTCACTGAGAGACCATTTATTTCAGTATTCTCTATGGGCGTTGAGTGTTTGTATACATCTTCAGTGTTTATAAATATTTGAAATTGTTTATCCTTTGGCGATGATTGTTTTCAAATATATATGAATGTTTATAAATATTGAAAATTGACAAACATTCACTATACGGTGGCTGAGTTTAAGGTTTCTACTCTCCCATTTAAGAGTACAGAGCATTTGTTAATTCTGAGCTTATTAATTGGCCAAACACAGTGAAACGTGGATTGTGACTCGCTGGCTTCACTGAGAGACCATATATTTCAGCTGTTTCTCCACGGGCGTTGAGTGTTTGTATACATCTTCAGTGTTTATAAATATTTGAAATTGTTTATCCTTTGGGGATGATTGTTTTCAAATATATATGAATGTTTATAAATATTGAAAATTGACAAACATTCATGATAGAGTGGCTGAGTTTAAGGTTTCTACTCTCCCATCCCAGTACAGAGCATTTGTTAATACTGAGCTTATTAATTGGCCAAACACAGTGAAACGTGGATTGTGACTCGCTGGCTTCACTGACAGACCATTTGTTTCAGTATTCTCTATGGGCGTTGAGTGTTTGTATACATCTCCAGTGTTTATAAATATTTGAAATTGTTTATCCTTTGGCGATGATTGTTTTCAAATATATATGAATGTTTATAAATATTGAAAATTGACAAACATTCACTATACAGTGGATGACTTTAAGGTTTCTGCCCTACTTCTAAGAGTATAGAGCATTTGTTAATTCTGAGCTTATTAATTGGCCAAACACAGTGAAACGTGGATTGTGACTCGCTGGCTTCACTGAGAGACCATTTATTTCAGTATTCTCTATGGGCGTTGAGTGTTTGTATACATCTTCAGTGTTTATAAATATTTGAAATTGTTTATCCTTTGGCGATGATTGTTTTCAAATATATATGAATGTTTATAAATATTGAAAATTGACAAACATTCACTATACAGTGGATGACTTTAAGGTTTCTGCCCTACTTCTAAGAGTATAGAGCATTTGTTAATTCTGAGCTTATTAATTGGCCAAACACAGTGAAACGTGGATTGTGACTCGCTGGCTTCACTGAGAGACCATTTATTTCAGTATTCTCTATGGGCGTTGAGTGTTTGTATACATCTTCAGTGTTTATAAATATTTGAAATTGTTTATCCTTTGGCGATGATTGTTTTCAAATATATATGAATGTTTATAAATATTGAAAATTGACAAACATTCACTATACGAGTGGCTGAGTTTAAGGTTTCTACTCTCCCATTCTAAGAGTACAGAGCATTTGTTAATTCTGAGCTTATTAATTGGCCAAACACAGTGAAACGTGGATTGTGACTCGCTGGCTTCACTGAGAGACCATTTATTTCAGCTGTTTTCTCATGGGCGTTGAGTGTTTGTATACATCTTCAGTGTTTATAAATATTTGAAATTGTTTATCCTTTGGCGGATGATTGTTTTCAAATATATATGAATGTTTATAAATATTGAAAATTGACAAACATTCATGATAGAGTGGCTGAGTTTAAGGTTTCTACTCTCCCATTTAAGAGTACAGAGCATTTGTTAATACTGAGCTTATTAATTGGCCAAACACAGTGAAACGTGGATTGTGACTCGCTGGCTTCACTGACAGACCATTTAGTTTCAGTATTCTCTATGGGCGTTGAGTGTTTGTATACATCTTCAGTGTTTATAAATATTTGAAATTGTTTATCCTTTGGCGATGATTGTTTTCAAATATATATGAATGTTTATAAATATTGAAAATTGACAAACATTCACTATACGAGTGGCTGAGTTTAAGGTTTCTACTCCCCACTTCTAAGAGTACAGAGCATTTGTTAATTCTGAGCTTATTAATTGGCCAAACACAGTGAAACGTGGATTGTGACTCGCTGGCTTCACTGAGAGACCATTTATTTCAGTATTCTCTATGGGCGTTGAGTGTTTGTATACATCTTCAGTGTTTATAAATATTTGAAATTGTTTATCCTTTGGCGATGATTGTTTTCAAATATATATGAATGTTTATAAATATTGAAAATTGACAAACATTCACTATACAGTGGATGACTTTAAGGTTTCTGCCCTACTTCTAAGAGTATAGAGCATTTGTTAATTCTGAGCTTATTAATTGGCCAAACACAGTGAAACGTGGATTGTGACTCGCTGGCTTCACTGAGAGACCATTTATTTCAGTATTCTCTATGGGCGTTGAGTGTTTGTATACATCTTCAGTGTTTATAAATATTTGAAATTGTTTATCCTTTGGCGATGATTGTTTTCAAATATATATGAATGTTTATAAATATTGAAAATTGACAAACATTCACTATACAGTGGATGACTTTAAGGTTTCTGCCCTACTTCTAAGAGTATAGAGCATTTGTTAATTCTGAGCTTATTAATTGGCCAAACACAGTGAAACGTGGATTGTGACTCGCTGGCTTCACTGAGAGACCATTTATTTCAGTATTCTCTATGGGCGTTGAGTGTTTGTATACATCTTCAGTGTTTATAAATATTTGAAATTGTTTATCCTTTGGCGATGATTGTTTTCAAATATATATGAATGTTTATAAATATTGAAAATTGACAAACATTCACTATACGGTGGCTGAGTTTAAGGTTTCTACTCTCCCATTTAAGAGTACAGAGCATTTGTTAATTCTGAGCTTATTAATTGGCCAAACACAGTGAAACGTGGATTGTGACTCGCTGGCTTCACTGAGAGACCATATATTTCAGCTGTTTTCTCCACGGGCGTTGAGTGTTTGTATACATCTTCAGTGTTTATAAATATTTGAAATTGTTTATCCTTTGGGGATGATTGTTTTCAAATATATATGAATGTTTATAAATATTGAAAATTGACAAACATTCATGATAGAGTGGCTGAGTTTAAGGTTTCTACTCTCCCATCCCAGTACAGAGCATTTGTTAATACTGAGCTTATTAATTGGCCAAACACAGTGAAACGTGGATTGTGACTCGCTGGCTTCACTGACAGACCATTTGTTTCAGTATTCTCTATGGGCGTTGAGTGTTTGTATACATCTTCAGTGTTTATAAATATTTGAAATTGTTTATCCTTTGGCGATGATTGTTTTCAAATATATATGAATGTTTATAAATATTGAAAATTGACAAACATTCACTATACAGTGGATGACTTTAAGGTTTCTGCCCTACTTCTAAGAGTATAGAGCATTTGTTAATTCTGAGCTTATTAATTGGCCAAACACAGTGAAACGTGGATTGTGACTCGCTGGCTTCACTGAGAGACCATTTATTTCAGTATTCTCTATGGGCGTTGAGTGTTTGTATACATCTTCAGTGTTTATAAATATTTGAAATTGTTTATCCTTTGGCGATGATTGTTTTCAAATATATATGAATGTTTATAAATATTGAAAATTGACAAACATTCACTATACAGTGGATGACTTTAAGGTTTCTGCCCTACTTCTAAGAGTATAGAGCATTTGTTAATTCTGAGCTTATTAATTGGCCAAACACAGTGAAACGTGGATTGTGACTCGCTGGCTTCACTGAGAGACCATTTATTTCAGTATTCTCTATGGGCGTTGAGTGTTTGTATACATCTTCAGTGTTTATAAATATTTGAAATTGTTTATCCTTTGGCGATGATTGTTTTCAAATATATATGAATGTTTATAAATATTGAAAATTGACAAACATTCACTATACGGTGGCTGAGTTTAAGGTTTCTACTCTCCATTCTAAGAGTACAGAGCATTTGTTAATTCTGAGCTTATTAATTGGCCAAACACAGTGAAACGTGGATTGTGACTCGCTGGCTTCACTGAGAGACCATATTATTTCAGTATTCTCTATGGGCGTTGAGTGTTTGTATACATCTTCAGTGTTTATAAATATTTGAAATTGTTTATCCTTTGGCGATGATTGTTTTCAAATATATATGAATGTTTATAAATATTGAAAATTGACAAACATTCATGATAGAGTGGCTGAGTTTAAGGTTTCTACTCTCCCATTCCAAGTACAGAGCATTTGTTAATACTGAGCTTATTAATTGGCCAAACACAGTGAAACGTGGATTGTGACTCGCTGGCTTCACTGAGCAGACCATTTATTTCAGTATTCTCTATGGGCGTTGAGTGTTTGTATACATCTTCAGTGTTTATAAATATTTGAAATTGTTTATCCCTTTGGCGATGATTGTTTTCAAATATATATGAATGTTTATAAATATTGAAAATTGACAAACATTCACTATACAGTGGATGACTTTAAGGTTTCTGCCCTACTTCTAAGAGTATAGAGCATTTGTTAATTCTGAGCTTATTAATTGGCCAAACACAGTGAAACGTGGATTGTGACTCGCTGGCTTCACTGAGAGACCATTTATTTCAGTATTCTCTATGGGCGTTGAGTGTTTGTATACATCTTCAGTGTTTATAAATATTTGAAATTGTTTATCCTTTGGCGATGATTGTTTTCAAATATATATGAATGTTTATAAATATTGAAAATTGACAAACATTCACTATACAGTGGATGACTTTAAGGTTTCTGCCCTACTTCTAAGAGTATAGAGCATTTGTTAATTCTGAGCTTATTAATTGGCCAAACACAGTGAAACGTGGATTGTGACTCGCTGGCTTCACTGAGAGACCATTTATTTCAGTATTCTCTATGGGCGTTGAGTGTTTGTATACATCTTCAGTGTTTATAAATATTTGAAATTGTTTATCCTTTGGCGATGATTGTTTTCAAATATATATGAATGTTTATAAATATTGAAAATTGACAAACATTCACTATACGAGTGGCTGAGTTTAAGGTTTCTACTCTCCATTCTAAGAGTACAGAGCATTTGTTAATTCTGAGCTTATTAATTGGCCAAACACAGTGAAACGTGGATTGTGACTCGCTGGCTTCACTGAGAGACCATTTATTTCAGTATTCTCTATGGGCGTTGAGTGTTTGTATACATCTTCAGTGTTTATAAATATTTGAAATTGTTTATCCTTTGGCGATGATTGTTTTCAAATATATATGAATGTTTATAAATATTGAAAATTGACAAACATTCACTGATACGAGTGGCTGAGTTTAAGGTTTCTACTCTCCCATTCTAAGAGTACAGAGCATTTGTTAATACTGAGCTTATTAATTGGCCAAACACAGTGAAACGTGGATTGTGACTCGCTGGCTTCACTGAGAGACCATTTATTTCAGTATTCTCTATGGGCGTTGAGTGTTTGTATACATCTTCAGTGTTTATAAATATTTGAAATTGTTTATCCTTTGGCGATGATTGTTTTCAAATATATATGAATGTTTATAAATATTGAAAATTGACAAACATTCACTATACAGTGGCTGAGTTTAAGGTTTCTGCCCTACTTCTAAGAGTACAGAGCATTTGTTAATTCTGAGCTTATTAATTGGCCAAACACAGTGAAACGTGGATTGTGACTCGCTGGCTTCACTGAGAGACCATTTATTTCAGTATTCTCTATGGGCGTTGAGTGTTTGTATACATCTTCAGTGTTTATAAATATTTGAAATTGTTTATCCTTTGGCGATGATTGTTTTCAAATATATATGAATGTTTATAAATATTGAAAATTGACAAACATTCACTATACAGTGGATGACTTTAAGGTTTCTGCCCTACTTCTAAGAGTATAGAGCATTTGTTAATTCTGAGCTTATTAATTGGCCAAACACAGTGAAACGTGGATTGTGACTCGCTGGCTTCACTGAGAGACCATTTATTTCAGTATTCTCTATGGGCGTTGAGTGTTTGTATACATCTTCAGTGTTTATAAATATTTGAAATTGTTTATCCTTTGGCGATGATTGTTTTCAAATATATATGAATGTTTATAAATATTGAAAATTGACAAACATTCACTATACAGTGGATGACTTTAAGGTTTCTGCCCTACTTCTAAGAGTATAGAGCATTTGTTAATTCTGAGCTTATTAATTGGCCAAACACAGTGAAACGTGGATTGTGACTCGCTGGCTTCACTGAGAGACCATTTATTTCAGTATTCTCTATGGGCGTTGAGTGTTTGTATACATCTTCAGTGTTTATAAATATTTGAAATTGTTTATCCTTTGGCGATGATTGTTTTCAAATATATATGAATGTTTATAAATATTGAAAATTGACAAACATTCACTATACGAGTGGCTGAGTTTAAGGTTTCTACTCTCCATTCTAAGAGTACAGAGCATTTGTTAATTCTGAGCTTATTAATTGGCCAAACACAGTGAAACGTGGATTGTGACTCGCTGGCTTCACTGAGAGACCATTTATTTCAGTATTCTCTATGGGCGTTGAGTGTTTGTATACATCTTCAGTGTTTATAAATATTTGAAATTGTTTATCCTTTGGCGATGATTGTTTTCAAATATATATGAATGTTTATAAATATTGAAAATTGACAAACATTCACTATACGAGTGGCTGAGTTTAAGGTTTCTACTCTCCCATTTAAGAGTACAGAGCATTTGTTAATACTGAGCTTATTAATTGGCCAAACACAGTGAAACGTGGATTGTGACTCGCTGGCTTCACTGAGAGACCATTTATTTCAGTATTCTCTCATGGGCGTTGAGTGTTTGTATACATCTTCAGTGTTTATAAATATTTGAAATTGTTTATCCTTTGGCGATGATTGTTTTCAAATATATATGAATGTTTATAAATATTGAAAATTGACAAACATTCACTGATACGAGTGGCTGAGTTTAAGGTTTCTACTCTCCCATCCTAAGAGTACAGAGCATTTGTTAATACTGAGCTTATTAATTGGCCAAACACAGTGAAACGTGGATTGTGACTCGCTGGCTTCACTGACAGACCATTTGTTTCAGTATTCTCTATGGGCGTTGAGTGTTTGTATACATCTTCCAGTGTTTATAAATATTTGAAATTGTTTATCCTTTGGCGATGATTGTTTTCAAATATATATGAATGTTTATAAATATTGAAAATTGACAAACATTCACTATACAGTGGATGACTTTAAGGTTTCTGCCCTACTTCTAAGAGTATAGAGCATTTGTTAATTCTGAGCTTATTAATTGGCCAAACACAGTGAAACGTGGATTGTGACTCGCTGGCTTCACTGAGAGACCATTTATTTCAGTATTCTCTATGGGCGTTGAGTGTTTGTATACATCTTCAGTGTTTATAAATATTTGAAATTGTTTATCCTTTGGCGATGATTGTTTTCAAATATATATGAATGTTTATAAATATTGAAAATTGACAAACATTCACTATACAGTGGATGACTTTAAGGTTTCTGCCCTACTTCTAAGAGTATAGAGCATTTGTTAATTCTGAGCTTATTAATTGGCCAAACACAGTGAAACGTGGATTGTGACTCGCTGGCTTCACTGAGAGACCATTTATTTCAGTATTCTCTATGGGCGTTGAGTGTTTGTATACATCTTCAGTGTTTATAAATATTTGAAATTGTTTATCCTTTGGCGATGATTGTTTTCAAATATATATGAATGTTTATAAATATTGAAAATTGACAAACATTCACTATACGGTGGCTGAGTTTAAGGTTTCTACTCTCCCATTCTAAGAGTACAGAGCATTTGTTAATTCTGAGCTTATTAATTGGCCAAACACAGTGAAACGTGGATTGTGACTCGCTGGCTTCACTGAGAGACCATATTATTTCAGCTGTTTTCTCCACGGGCGTTGAGTGTTTGTATACATCTTCAGTGTTTATAAATATTTGAAATTGTTTATCCTTTGGCGATGATTGTTTTCAAATATATATGAATGTTTATAAATATTGAAAATTGACAAACATTCATGATAGAGTGGCTGAGTTTAAGGTTTCTACTCTCCCATCCCAGTACAGAGCATTTGTTAATACTGAGCTTATTAATTGGCCAAACACAGTGAAACGTGGATTGTGACTCGCTGGCTTCACTGACAGACCATTTGTTTCAGTATTCTCTATGGGCGTTGAGTGTTTGTATACATCTTCAGTGTTTATAAATATTTGAAATTGTTTATCCTTTGGCGATGATTGTTTTCAAATATATATGAATGTTTATAAATATTGAAAATTGACAAACATTCACTATACAGTGGATGACTTTAAGGTTTCTGCCCTACTTCTAAGAGTATAGAGCATTTGTTAATTCTGAGCTTATTAATTGGCCAAACACAGTGAAACGTGGATTGTGACTCGCTGGCTTCACTGAGAGACCATTTATTTCAGTATTCTCTATGGGCGTTGAGTGTTTGTATACATCTTCAGTGTTTATAAATATTTGAAATTGTTTATCCTTTGGCGATGATTGTTTTCAAATATATATGAATGTTTATAAATATTGAAAATTGACAAACATTCACTATACAGTGGATGACTTTAAGGTTTCTGCCCTACTTCTAAGAGTATAGAGCATTTGTTAATTCTGAGCTTATTAATTGGCCAAACACAGTGAAACGTGGATTGTGACTCGCTGGCTTCACTGAGAGACCATTTATTTCAGTATTCTCTATGGGCGTTGAGTGTTTGTATACATCTTCAGTGTTTATAAATATTTGAAATTGTTTATCCTTTGGCGATGATTGTTTTCAAATATATATGAATGTTTATAAATATTGAAAATTGACAAACATTCACTATACAGTGGATGACTTTAAGGTTTCTGCCCTACTTCTAAGAGTATAGAGCATTTGTTAATTCTGAGCTTATTAATTGGCCAAACACAGTGAAACGTGGATTGTGACTCGCTGGCTTCACTGAGAGACCATTTATTTCAGTATTCTCTATGGGCGTTGAGTGTTTGTATACATCTTCAGTGTTTATAAATATTTGAAATTGTTTATCCTTTGGCGATGATTGTTTTCAAATATATATGAATGTTTATAAATATTGAAAATTGACAAACATTCACTATACGGTGGCTGAGTTTAAGGTTTCTACTCTCCCATTTAAGAGTACAGAGCATTTGTTAATTCTGAGCTTATTAATTGGCCAAACACAGTGAAACGTGGATTGTGACTCGCTGGCTTCACTGAGAGACCATATATTTCAGCTGTTTCTCCACGGGCGTTGAGTGTTTGTATACATCTTCAGTGTTTATAAATATTTGAAATTGTTTATCCTTTGGCGATGATTGTTTTCAAATATATATGAATGTTTATAAATATTGAAAATTGACAAACATTCACTGATACGAGTGGCTGAGTTTAAGGTTTCTACTCTCCCATTCTAAGAGTACAGAGCATTTGTTAATACTGAGCTTATTAATTGGCCAAACACAGTGAAACGTGGATTGTGACTCGCTGGCTTCACTGAGAGACCATTTATTTCAGTATTCTCTATGGGCGTTGAGTGTTTGTATACATCTTCAGTGTTTATAAATATTTGAAATTGTTTATCCTTTGGCGATGATTGTTTTCAAATATATATGAATGTTTATAAATATTGAAAATTGACAAACATTCACTATACAGTGGATGACTTTAAGGTTTCTGCCCTACTTCTAAGAGTATAGAGCATTTGTTAATTCTGAGCTTATTAATTGGCCAAACACAGTGAAACGTGGATTGTGACTCGCTGGCTTCACTGAGAGACCATTTATTTCAGTATTCTCTATGGGCGTTGAGTGTTTGTATACATCTTCCAGTGTTTATAAATATTTGAAATTGTTTATCCTTTGGCGATGATTGTTTTCAAATATATATGAATGTTTATAAATATTGAAAATTGACAAACATTCACTATACAGTGGCATGACGTTTAAGGTTTCTGCCCTCCATTCTAAGAGTATAGAGCATTTGTTAATTCTGAGCTTATTAATTGGCCAAACACAGTGAAACGTGGATTGTGACTCGCTGGCTTCACTGAGAGACCATTTATTTCAGTATTCTCTATGGGCGTTGAGTGTTTGTATACATCTTCAGTGTTTATAAATATTTGAAATTGTTTATCCTTTGGCGATGATTGTTTTCAAATATATATGAATGTTTATAAATATTGAAAATTGACAAACATTCACTATACGAGTGGCTGAGTTTAAGGTTTCTACTCTCCCATAAGAGTACAGAGCATTTGTTAATTCTGAGCTTATTAATTGGCCAAACACAGTGAAACGTGGATTGTGACTCGCTGGCTTCACTGAGAGACCATTTATTTCAGTATTCTCTATGGGCGTTGAGTGTTTGTATACATCTTCAGTGTTTATAAATATTTGAAATTGTTTATCCTTTGGCGATGATTGTTTTCAAATATATATGAATGTTTATAAATATTGAAAATTGACAAACATTCACTATACGAGTGGCTGAGTTTAAGGTTTCTACTCTCCTATTCTAAGAGTACAGAGCATTTGTTAATTCTGAGCTTATTAATTGGCCAAACACAGTGAAACGTGGATTGTGACTCGCTGGCTTCACTGAGAGACCATTTATTTCAGTATTCTCTATGGGCGTTGAGTGTTTGTATACATCTTCAGTGTTTATAAATATTTGAAATTGTTTATCCTTTGGCGATGATTGTTTTCAAATATATATGAATGTTTATAAATATTGAAAATTGACAAACATTCACTATACAGTGGATGACTTTAAGGTTTCTGCCCTACTTCTAAGAGTATAGAGCATTTGTTAATTCTGAGCTTATTAATTGGCCAAACACAGTGAAACGTGGATTGTGACTCGCTGGCTTCACTGAGAGACCATTTATTTCAGTATTCTCTATGGGCGTTGAGTGTTTGTATACATCTTCCAGTGTTTATAAATATTTGAAATTGTTTATCCTTTGGCGATGATTGTTTTCAAATATATATGAATGTTTATAAATATTGAAAATTGACAAACATTCACTATACAGTGGATGACTTTAAGGTTTCTGCCCTACTTCTAAGAGTACTAGAGCATTTGTTAATTCTGAGCTTATTAATTGGCCAAACACAGTGAAACGTGGATTGTGACTCGCTGGCTTCACTGAGAGACCATTTATTTCAGTATTCTCTATGGGCGTTGAGTGTTTGTATACATCTTCAGTGTTTATAAATATTTGAAATTGTTTATCCTTTGGCGATGATTGTTTTCAAATATATATGAATGTTTATAAATATTGAAAATTGACAAACATTCACTATACGAGTGGCTGAGTTTAAGGTTTCTACTCTCCCATTCTAAGAGTACAGAGCATTTGTTAATTCTGAGCTTATTAATTGGCCAAACACAGTGAAACGTGGATTGTGACTCGCTGGCTTCACTGAGAGACCATTTATTTCAGCTATTCTCTATGGGCGTTGAGTGTTTGTATACATCTTCCAGTGTTTATAAATATTTGAAATTGTTTATCCTTTGGGCGATGATTGTTTTCAAATATATATGAATGTTTATAAATATTGAAAATTGACAAACATTCACTGATACGAGTGGCTGAGTTTAAGGTTTCTACTCTCCATTCTAGAGTACAGAGCATTTGTTAATTCTGAGCTTATTAATTGGCCAAACACAGTGAAACGTGGATTGTGACTCGCTGGCTTCACTGAGAGACCATTTATTTCAGTATTCTCTATGGGCGTTGAGTGTTTGTATACATCTTCAGTGTTTATAAATATTTGAAATTGTTTATCCTTTGGCGATGATTGTTTTCAAATATATATGAATGTTTATAAATATTGAAAATTGACAAACATTCACTATACAGTGGCTGAGTTTAAGGTTTCTCTACTCTCCATAAGAGTACAGAGCATTTGTTAATTACTGAGCTTATTAATTGGCCAAACACAGTGAAACGTGGATTGTGACTCGCTGGCTTCACTGAGAGACCATTTATTTCAGTATTCTCTCATGGGCGTTGAGTGTTTGTATACATCTTCAGTGTTTATAAATATTTGAAATTGTTTATCCCTTTGGCGATGATTGTTTTCAAATATATATGAATGTTTATAAATATTGAAAATTGACAAACATTCACTATACAGTGGATGACTTTAAGGTTTCTGCCCTACTTCTAAGAGTATAGAGCATTTGTTAATTCTGAGCTTATTAATTGGCCAAACACAGTGAAACGTGGATTGTGACTCGCTGGCTTCACTGAGAGACCATTTATTTCAGTATTCTCTATGGGCGTTGAGTGTTTGTATACATCTTCAGTGTTTATAAATATTTGAAATTGTTTATCCTTTGGCGATGATTGTTTTCAAAATATATATGAATGTTTATAAATATTGAAAATTGACAAACATTCACTATACGAGTGGCTGAGTTTAAGGTTTCTGCTCCTACTTTTAAGAGTATAGAGCATTTGTTAATTCTGAGCCTTATTAATTGGCAAACACAGTGAAACGTGGATTGTGACTCGCTGGCTTCACTGAGAGACCATTTATTTCAGTATTCTCTATGGGCGGTTGAGTGTTTGTATACATCTTCAGTGTTTATAAATATTTGAAATTGTTTATCCTTTGGCGATGATTGTTTTCAAATATATATGAATGTTTATAAATATTGAAAATTGACAAACATTCACTATACGGTGCTGAGTTTAAGGTTTCTACTCTCCCATTCTAAGAGTACAGAGCATTTGTTAATTCTGAGCTTATTAATTGGCCAAACACAGTGAAACGTGGATTGTGACTCGCTGGCTTCACTGAGAGACCATTTATTTCAGTATTCTCCTATGGGCGTTGAGTGTTTGTATACATCTTCAGTGTTTATAAATATTTGAAATTGTTTATCCTTGGCGATGATTGTTTTCAAATATATATGAATGTTTATAAATATTGAAAATTGGACAAACATTCACTATACGAGTGGCATGACTTTAAGGTTTCTGCCCTACTTCTACAGAGTACAGAGCATTTGTTAATTACTGAGCTTATTAATTGGCCAAACACAGTGAAACGTGGATTGTGGACTCGCTGGCTTCACTGAGAGACCATTTGTTTCAGTATTCTCTATGGGCGTTGAGTGTTTGTATACATCTTCAGTGTTTATAAATATTTGAAATTGTTTATCCTTTGGCGATGATTGTTTTCAAATATATATGAATGTTTATAAATATTGAAAATTGACAAACATTCACTATACAGTGGATGACTTTAAGGTTTCTGCCCTACTTCTAAGGAGTATAGAGCATTTGTTAATTCTGAGCTTATTAATTGGCCAAACACAGGTGAAACGTGGATTGTGACTCGCTGGCTTCACTGAGAGACCATTTATTTCAGTATTCTCTATGGGCGTTGAGTGTTTGTATACATCTTCAGTGTTTATAAATATTTGAAATTGTTTATCCTTTGGCGATGATTGTTTTCAAATATATATGAATGTTTATAAATATTGAAAATTGACAAACATTCACTATACAGGTGGCTGAGTTTAAGGTTTCTACTCTCCCATTCTAAGAGTACAGAGCATTTGTTAATTCTGAGCTTATTAATTGGCCAAACACAGTGAAACGTGGATTGTGACTCGCTGGCTTCACTGAGAGACCATTTATTTCAGTATTCTCTATGGGCGTTGAGTGTTTGTATACATCTTCAGTGTTTATAAATATTTGAAATTGTTTATCCTTTGGCGATGATTGTTTTCAAATATATATGAATGTTTATAAATATTGAAAATTGGACAAACATTCACTGATACGAGTGGCTGAGTTTAAGGTTTCTACTCTCCCATTCACAGTACAGAGCATTTGTTAATACTGAGCTTATTAATTGGCCAAACACAGTGAAACGTGGATTGTGACTCGCTGGCTTCACTGACAGACCATTTGTTTCAGTATTCTCTATGGGCGTTGAGTGTTTGTATACATCTTCCAGTGTTTATAAATATTTGAAATTGTTTATCCTTGGCGATGATTGTTTTCAAATATATATGAATGTTTATAAATATTGAAAATTGGACAAACATTCACTATACAGTGGATGACTTTAAGGTTTCTGCCCTACTTCTAAGAGTATAGAGCATTTGTTAATTCTGAGCTTATTAATTGGCCAAACACAGTGAAACGTGGATTGTGACTCGCTGGCTTCACTGAGAGACCATTTATTTCAGTATTCTCTATGGGCGTTGAGTGTTTGTATACATCTTCAGTGTTTATAAATATTTGAAATTGTTTATCCTTGGCGATGATTGTTTTCAAAATATATATGAATGTTTATAAATATTGAAAATTGACAAACATTCACTATACGGTGGCTGAGTTTAAGGTTTCTACTCTCCCATTCTAAGAGTATCAGAGCATTTGTTAATTCTGAGCTTATTAATTGGCCAAACACAGTGAAACGTGGATTGTGCCTCAGCTGGCTTCACTGAGAGACCATATATTTCAGCTTATTCTCCATGGGCGTTGAGTGTTTGTATACATCTTCAGTGTTTATAAATATTTGAAATTGTTTATCCTTTGGGGATGATTGTTTTCAAATATATATGAATGTTTATAAATATTGAAAATTGACAAACATTCATGATACGAGTGGCTGAGTTTTAAGGTTTCTACCCTACTTCTAAGCAGTACAGAGCATTTGTTAATTCTGAGCTTATTAATTGGCCAAACACAGTGAAACGTGGATTGTGACTCGCTGGCTTCACTGAGAGACCATTTATTTCAGTATTCTCTATGGGCGTTGAGTGTTTGTATACATCTTCAGTGTTTATAAATATTTGAAATTGTTTATCCCTTTGGCGATGATTGTTTTCAAATATATATGAATGTTTATAAATATTGAAAATTGACAAACATTCACTATACGGTGGCTGAGTTTAAGGTTTCTACTCTCCATTTAAGAGTACAGAGCATTTGTTAATACTGAGCTTATTAATTGGCCAAACACAGTGAAACGTGGATTGTGACTCGCTGGCTTCACTGAGAGACCATATATTTCAGCTGTTTTCTCCACGGGCGTTGAGTGTTTGTATACATCTTCAGTGTTTATAAATATTTGAAATTGTTTATCCTTTGGGGATGATTGTTTTCAAATATATATGAATGTTTATAAATATTGAAAATTGACAAACATTCATGATAGAGTGGCTGAGTTTAAGGTTTCTACTCTCCCATTCCAGTACAGAGCATTTGTTAATACTGAGCTTATTAATTGGCCAAACACAGTGAAACGTGGATTGTGACTTCGCTGGCTTCACTGACAGACCATTTATTTCAGTATTCTCTATGGGCGTTGAGTGTTTGTATACATCTCTCAGTGTTTATAAATATTTGAAATTGTTTATCCCTTGGCGATGATTGTTTTCAAATATATATGAATGTTTATAAATATTGAAAATTGACAAACATTCACTATACGGTGGATGAGTTTAAGGTTTCTGACTCCCTACTTCTAAGAGTATCAGAGCATTTGTTAATTCTGAGCTTATTAATTGGCCAAACACAGTGAAACGTGGATTGTGACTCGCTGGCTTCACTGAGAGACCATTTATTTCAGTATTCTCTATGGGCGTTGAGTGTTTGTATACATCTTCAGTGTTTATAAATATTTGAAATTGTTTATCCTTTGGCGATGATTGTTTTCAAATATATATGAATGTTTATAAATATTGAAAATTGACAAACATTCACTATACGAGTGGCTGAGTTTAAGGTTTCTACTCTCCTATTCTAAGAGTACAGAGCATTTGTTAATACTGAGCTTATTAATTGGCCAAACACAGTGAAACGTGGATTGTGACTCGCTGGCTTCACTGACAGACCATTTATTTCAGTATTTCTCTATGGGCGTTGAGTGTTTGTATACATCTTCAGTGTTTATAAATATTTGAAATTGTTTATCCTTTGGCGATGATTGTTTTCAAATATATATGAATGTTTATAAATATTGAAAATTGACAAACATTCACTATACAGGTGGATGACTTTAAGGTTTCTACTGCTCCTACTTCTAAGAGTATAGAGCATTTGTTAATTCTGAGCTTATTAATTGGCCAAACACAGTGAAACGTGGATTGTGACTCGCTGGCTTCACTGAGAGACCATTTATTTCAGTATTCTCTATGGGCGTTGAGTGTTTGTATACATCTCTAGTGTTTACAAATATTTGAAATTGTTATCCTTTTGGGGATGATTGTTTTCAAATATATATGAATGTTCTATAAATATTGAAAATTGACAAACATTCACTATACGGTGGACTGAGTTTAAGGTTTCTACCCTCCTTTATAGAGTACAGAGCATTTGTTAATTCTGAGCTTATTAATTGGCCAAACACAGTGAAACGTGGATGTGACTCGCTGGCTTCACTGAGAGACCATTTATTTCAGTATTCTCTATGGGCGTTGAGTGTTTGTATACATCGTCCAGTGTTTATAAATATTTGAAATTGTTTATCCCTTGGCGATGATTGTTTTCAAATATATATGAATGTTCATAATATTGAAAATGACAAACATTCTACTATACGGTGGCTGAGTTTAAGGTTTCTACTCTCCATTTAAGAGTACAGAGCATTTGTTAATACTGAGCTTATTAATTGGCCAAACACAGTGAAACGTGGATTGTGACTCGCTGGCTTCACTGAGAGACCATTTATTTCAGTATTCTCTATGGGCGTTGAGTGTTTGTATACATCTTCAGTGTTTATAAATATTTGAAATTGTTTATCCTTTGGCGATGATTGTTTTCAAATATATATGAATGTTTATAAATATTGAAAATTGACAAACATTCACTATACAGTGGCTGAGTTTAAGGTTTCTACTCTCCCATTTAAGTACAGAGCATTTGTTAATACTGAGCTTATTAATTGGCCAAACACAGTGAAACGTGGATTGTGACTCGCTGGCTTCACTGAGACCATTTATTTCAGTATTCTCTATGGGCGTTGAGTGTTTGTATACATCTCCAGTGTTTATAAATATTTGAAATTGTTTATCCTTGGCGATGATTGTTTTCAAATATATATGAATGTTTATAAATATTGAAAATTGACAAACATTCACTATACAGTGGCTGAGTTTAAGGTTTCTACCTCTTTTAAGAGTACAGAGCATTTGTTAATTCTGAGCTTATTAATTGGCCAAACACAGTGAAACGTGGATTGTGACTCGCTGGCTTCACTGAGAGACCATTTATTTCAGTATTCTCTATGGGCGTTGAGTGTTTGTATACATCTTCAGTGTTTATAAATATTTGAAATTGTTTATCCTTTGGCGATGATTGTTTTCAAATATATATGAATGTTTATAAATATTGAAAATTGACAAACATTCACTATACGTGGCTGAGTTTAAGGTTTCTACTCTCCCATTTAAGAGTACAGAGCATTTGTTAATTCTGAGCTTATTAATTGGCCAAACACAGTGAAACGTGGATTGTGACTCGCTGGCTTCACTGAGAGACCATTTATTTCAGTATTCTCTATGGGCGTTGAGTGTTTGTATACATCTTCAGTGTTTATAAATATTTGAAATTGTTTATCCTTGGGCGATGATTGTTTTCAAATATATATGAATGTTTATAAATATTGAAAATTGACAAACATTCACTATACAGTGGCTGAGTTTAAGGTTTCTACTCTTTAAGAGTACAGAGCATTTGTTAATTCTGAGCTTATTAATTGGCCAAACACAGTGAAACGTGGATTGTGACTCGCTGGCTTCACTGAGAGACCATTTATTTCAGTATTCTCTATGGGCGTTGAGTGTTTGTATACATCTCAGTGTTTATAAATATTTGAAATTGTTTATCCTTTGATGATTGTTTTCAAATATATATGAATGTTTATAAATATTGAAAATTGACAAACATTCACTATAGAGTGGCTGAGTTTAAGGTTTCTACTCTCCCATTAAGTACAGAGCATTTGTTAATTCTGAGCTTATTAATTGGCCAAACACAGTGAAACGTGGATTGTGACTCGCTGGCTTCACTGAGAGACCATTTATTTCAGTATTCTCTATGGGCGTTGAGTGTTTGTATACATCTTCAGTGTTTATAAATATTTGAAATTGTTTATCCTTTGGCGATGATTGTTTTCAAATATATATGAATGTTTATAAATATTGAAAATTGACAAACATTCACTATACAGTGGCTGAGTTTAAGGTTTCTACCCTCTTCTAAGAGTACAGAGCATTTGTTAATTCTGAGCTTATTAATTGGCCAAACACAGTGAAACGTGGATTGTGACTCGCTGGCTTCACTGAGAGACCATTTATTTCAGTATTCTCTATGGGCGTTGAGTGTTTGTATACATCTTCAGTGTTTATAAATATTTGAAATTGTTTATCCTTTGGCGATGATTGTTTTCAAATATATATGAATGTTTATAAATATTGAAAATTGACAAACATTCACTATACAGTGGCTGAGTTTAAGGTTTCTACCTCTTTAAGAGTACAGAGCATTTGTTAATACTGAGCTTATTAATTGGCCAAACACAGTGAAACGTGGATTGTGACTCGCTGGCTTCACTGAGAGACCATTTATTTCAGTATTCTCTATGGGCGTTGAGTGTTTGTATACATCTTCAGTGTTTATAAATATTTGAAATTGTTTATCCTTTGGCGATGATTGTTTTCAAATATATATGAATGTTTATAAATATTGAAAATTGACAAACATTCACTATAGAGTGGCTGAGTTTAAGGTTTCTACTCTCCCATAAGAGTACAGAGCATTTGTTAATACTGAGCTTATTAATTGGCCAAACACAGTGAAACGTGGATTGTGACTCGCTGGCTTCACTGAGAGACCATTTATTTCAGTGTTTTCTCTATGGGCGTTGAGTGTTTGTATACATCTTCAGTGTTTATAAATATTTGAAATTGTTTATCCTTTGGCGATGATTGTTTTCAAATATATATGAATGTTTATAAATATTGAAAATTGACAAACATTCACTATAGAGTGGCTGAGTTTAAGGTTTCTACTCTCCCATAGTACAGAGCATTTGTTAATACTGAGCTTATTAATTGGCCAAACACAGTGAAACGTGGATTGTGACTCGCTGGCTTCACTGACAGACCATTTATTTCAGTATTCTCTATGGGCGTTGAGTGTTTGTATACATCTTCAGTGTTTATAAATATTTGAAATTGTTTATCCTTGGCGATGATTGTTTTCAAATATATATGAATGTTTATAAATATTGAAAATTGACAAACATTCACTATACGGTGGCTGAGTTTAAGGTTTCTACTCTCCTTTAAGAGTACAGAGCATTTGTTAATACTGAGCTTATTAATTGGCCAAACACAGTGAAACGTGGATTGTGACTCGCTGGCTTCACTGAGAGACCATTTATTTCAGTATTCTCTATGGGCGTTGAGTGTTTGTATACATCTTCAGTGTTTATAAATATTTGAAATTGTTTATCCTTTGGCGATGATTGTTTTCAAATATATATGAATGTTTATAAATATTGAAAATTGACAAACATTCACTATAGAGTGGCTGAGTTTAAGGTTTCTACTCTCCCATTTAAGAGTACAGAGCATTTGTTAATTCTGAGCTTATTAATTGGCCAAACACAGTGAAACGTGGATTGTGACTCGCTGGCTTCACTGAGAGACCATTTATTTCAGTATTCTCTATGGGCGTTGAGTGTTTGTATACATCTTCAGTGTTTATAAATATTTGAAATTGTTTATCCTTGGCGATGATTGTTTTCAAATATATATGAATGTTTATAAATATTGAAAATTGACAAACATTCACTATAGGTGGCTGAGTTTAAGGTTTCTACTCTCCATTTAAGAGTACAGAGCATTTGTTAATACTGAGCTTATTAATTGGCCAAACACAGTGAAACGTGGATTGTGACTCGCTGGCTTCACTGAGAGACCATTTATTTCAGTATTCTCTATGGGCGTTGAGTGTTTGTATACATCTTCAGTGTTTATAAATATTTGAAATTGTTTATCCCTTGGCGATGATTGTTTTCAAATATATATGAATGTTTATAAATATTGAAAATTGACAAAACATTCACTATACGTGGCTGAGTTTAAGGTTTCTACTCTCCATTTAAGAGTACAGAGCATTTGTTAATTCTGAGCTTATTAATTGGCCAAACACAGTGAAACGTGGATTGTGACTCGCTGGCTTCACTGAGAGACCATTTATTTCAGTATTCTCTATGGGCGTTGAGTGTTTGTATACATCTCAGTGTTTATAAATATTTGAAATTGTTTATCCTTTGGCGATGATTGTTTTCAAATATATATGAATGTTTATAAATATTGAAAATTGACAAACATTCACTATAGGTGGCTGAGTTTAAGGTTTCTACTCTCCATTTAAGAGTACAGAGCATTTGTTAATACTGAGCTTATTAATTGGCCAAACACAGTGAAACGTGGATTGTGACTCGCTGGCTTCACTGAGAGACCATTTATTTCAGTATTCTCTATGGGCGTTGAGTGTTTGTATACATCTTCAGTGTTTATAAATATTTGAAATTGTTTATCCTTTGGCGATGATTGTTTTCAAATATATATGAATGTTTATAAATATTGAAAATTGACAAACATTCACTATACAGTGGCTGAGTTTAAGGTTTCTACTCTCCATTCTAAGAGTACAGAGCATTTGTTATATCTGAGCTTATTAATTGGCCAAACACAGTGAAACGTGGATTGTGACTCGCTGGCTTCACTGAGAGACCATTTATTTCAGTATTCTCTCTATGGGCGTTGAGTGTTTTATACATCTCCAGTGTTTATAAATATTTGAAATTGTTTATCCTTTGGCGATGATTGTTTTCAAATATATATGAATGTTTATAAATATTGAAAATTGACAAACATTCACTATACGAGTGGCTGAGTTTAAGGTTTCTACTCTCCCATTCTAAGAGTACAGAGCATTTGTTAATATCTGAGCTTATTAATTGGCCAAACACAGTGAAACGTGGATTGTGACTCACTGGCTTCACTGAGAGACCATTTATTTCAGCTAGTTCTCTCATGGGCGTTGAGTGTTTGTATACATCTTCAGTGTTTATAAATATTTGAAATTGTTTATCCTTTGGCGATGATTGTTTTCAAATATATATGAATGTTTATAAATATTGAAAATTGACAAACATTCACTATACAGTGGTGATGACTTTAAGGTTTCTACTCCCTATTCTAAGAGTACAGAGCATTTGTTAATTCTGAGCTTATTAATTGGCCAAACACAGTGAAACGTGGATTGTGACTCGCTGGCTTCACTGACAGACCATTTATTTCAGTATTCTCTATGGGCGTTGAGTGTTTGTATACATCTCCAGTGTTTATAAATATTTGAAATTGTTTATCCCTTTGGCGATGATTGTTTTCAAATATATATGAATGTTTATAAATATTGAAAATTGACAAACATTCACTATACAGGTGGCTGAGTTTAAGGTTTCTGCCCTACTTCTAAGAGTAAGAGCATTTGTTAATTCTGAGCTTATTAATTGGCCAAACACAGTGAAACGTGGATTGTGACTCGCTGGCTTCACTGAGAGACCATTTATTTCAGTATTCTCCTATGGGCGTTGAGTGTTTGTATACATCTTCAGTGTTTATAAATATTTGAAATTGTTTATCCTTTGGGATGATTGTTTTCAAATATATATGAATGTTTATAAATATTGAAAATTGACAAACATTCATGATAGAGTGGCTGAGTTTAAGGTTTCTACTCTCCCATCTTCCAGTACAGAGCATTTGTTAATACTGAGCTTATTAATTGGCCAAACACAGTGAAACGTGGATTGTGACTCGCTGGCTTCACTGACAGACCATTTATTTCAGGTATTCTCTATGGGCGTTGAGTGTTTGTATACATCTTCCAGTGTTTATAAATATTTGAAATTGTTTATCCTTTGGCGATGATTGTTTCAAATATATATGAATGTTTATAAATATTGAAAATTGACAAACATTCACTATACAGGTGGCTGAGTTTAAGGTTTCTACTCTCCCATTTAAGAGTACAGAGCATTTGTTAATTCTGAGCTTATTAATTGGCCAAACACAGTGAAACGTGGATTGTGACTCGCTGGCTTCACTGAGAGACCATTTATTTCAGTATTCTCTATGGGCGTTGAGTGTTTGTATACATCTCCAGTGTTTATAAATATTTGAAATTGTTTATCCCTTGGCGATGATTGTTTTCAAATATATATGAATGTTTATAAATATTGAAAATTGACAACATTCACTATACGAGTGGCTGAGTTTAAGGTTTCTACTCTCCTATTTAAGAGTACAGAGCATTTGTTAATTCTGAGCTTATTAATTGGCCAAACACAGTGAAACGTGGATTGTGACTCGCTGGCTTCACTGAGAGACCATTTATTTCAGGTATTCTCTATGGGCGTTGAGTGTTTGTATACATCTTCCAGTGTTTATAAATATTTGAAATTGTTTATCCTTTGGCGATGATTGTTTTCAAATATATATGAATGTTTATAAATATTGAAAATTGACAAACATTCACTATACGGTGGCTGAGTTTAAGGTTTCTACTCTCCCATTTAAGAGTACAGAGCATTTGTTAATACTGAGCTTATTAATTGGCCAAACACAGTGAAACGTGGATTGTGACTCACTGGCTTCACTGAGAGACCATTATATTTCAGCTGTTTCTCTCATGGGTGTTGAGTGTTTGTATACATCTTCAGTGTTTATAAATATTTGAAATTGTTTATCCTTTGGCGATGATTGTTTTCAAATATATATGAATGTTTATAAATATTGAAAATTGACAAACATTCACTATACGAGTGGCTGAGTTTAAGGTTTCTACTCTCCCATTTAAGAGTACAGAGCATTTGTTAATTCTGAGCTTATTAATTGGCCAAACACAGTGAAACGTGGATTGTGACTCGCTGGCTTCACTGAGAGACCATTTATTTCAGTATTCTCTATGGGCGTTGAGTGTTTGTATACATCTTCAGTGTTTATAAATATTTGAAATTGTTTATCCTTTGGCGATGATTGTTTTCAAATATATATGAATGTTTATAAATATTGAAAATTGACAAACATTCACTATACGGTGGCTGAGTTTAAGGTTTCTACTCTCCATTCTAAGAGTATAGAGCATTTGTTAATACTGAGCTTATTAATTGGCCAAACACAGTGAAACGTGGATTGTGACTCGACTGGCTTCACTGAGAGACCATTTATTTCAGTATTCTCTATGGGCGTTGAGTGTTTGTATACATCTTCAGTGTTTATAAATATTTGAAATTGTTTATCCCTTTGGCGATGATTGTTTTCAAATATATATGAATGTTTATAAATATTGAAAATTGACAAACATTCACTATACGGTGGCTGAGTTTAAGGTTTCTACTCTCCCTATTTAAGAGTACAGAGCATTTGTTAATTCTGAGCTTATTAATTGGCCAAACACAGTGAAACGTGGATTGTGACTCGCTGGCTTCACTGAGAGACCATTTATTTCAGTATTTCTCCTATGGGCGTTGAGTGTTTGTATACATCTTCAGTGTTTATAAATATTTGAAATTGTTTATCCTTTGGCGATGATTGTTTTCAAATATATATGAATGTTTATAAATATTGAAAATTGACAAACATTCACTGATACGAGTGGCTGAGTTTAAGGTTTCTACTCTCCCATTCTACGAGTACAGAGCATTTGTTAATACTGAGCTTATTAATTGGCCAAACACAGTGAAACGTGGATTGTGACTCGCTGGCTTCACTGAGAGACCATTTGTTTCAGTATTCTCTATGGGCGTTGAGTGTTTGTATACATCTCCAGTGTTTATAAATATTTGAAATTGTTTATCCCTTGGCGATGATTGTTTTCAAATATATATGAATGTTTATAAATATTGAAAATTGACAAACATTCACTATACAGTGGCATGAGCTTTAAGGTTTCTACCTCCTACTTCTAAGAGTACAGAGCATTTGTTAATTCTGAGCTTATTAATTGGCCAAACACAGTGAAACGTGGATTGTGACTCGCTGGCTTCACTGAGAGACCATTTATTTCAGTATTCTCTATGGGCGTTGAGTGTTTGTATACATCTCCAGTGTTTATAAATATTTGAAATTGTTTATCCCTTTGGCGATGATTGTTTTCAAATATATATGAATGTTTATAAATATTGAAAATTGACAAACATTCACTATACAGTGGATGACTTTAAGGTTTCTGCCCTACTTCTAAGAGTATAGAGCATTTGTTAATTCTGAGCTTATTAATTGGCCAAACACAGTGAAACGTGGATTGTGACTCGCTGGCTTCACTGAGAGACCATTTATTTCAGTATTCTCTATGGGCGTTGAGTGTTTGTATACATCTTCAGTGTTTATAAATATTTGAAATTGTTTATCCTTTGGCGATGATTGTTTTCAAATATATATGAATGTTTATAAATATTGAAAATTGACAAACATTCACTATACGGTGGCTGAGTTTAAGGTTTCTACTCTCCCATTTAAGAGTACAGAGCATTTGTTAATACTGAGCTTATTAATTGGCCAAACACAGTGAAACGTGGATTGTGACTCAGCTGGCTTCACTGAGAGACCATTTATTTCAGCTATTCTCCTATGGGCGTTGAGTGTTTGTATACATCTTCAGTGTTTATAAATATTTGAAATTGTTTATCCTTTGGCGATGATTGTTTTCAAATATATATGAATGTTTATAAATATTGAAAATTGACAAACATTCATGATAGAGTGGCTGAGTTTAAGGTTTCTACTCTCCCATCCCAGTACAGAGCATTTGTTAATACTGAGCTTATTAATTGGCCAAACACAGTGAAACGTGGATTGTGACTCGCTGGCTTCACTGACAGACCATTTATTTCAGTATTCTCTATGGGCGTTGAGTGTTTGTATACATCTCCAGTGTTTATAAATATTTGAAATTGTTTATCCCTTGGCGATGATTGTTTTCAAATATATATGAATGTTTATAAATATTGAAAATTGACAAACATTCACTATACGGTGGATGAGTTTAAGGTTTCTGCCCTACTTCTAAGAGTACTAGAGCATTTGTTAATTCTGAGCTTATTAATTGGCCAAACACAGTGAAACGTGGATTGTGACTCGCTGGCTTCACTGAGAGACCATTTATTTCAGTATTCTCTATGGGCGTTGAGTGTTTGTATACATCTTCAGTGTTTATAAATATTTGAAATTGTTTATCCTTTGGCGATGATTGTTTTCAAATATATATGAATGTTTATAAATATTGAAAATTGACAAACATTCACTATACAGTGGATGACTTTAAGGTTTCTACCCTACTTCTAAGAGTATAGAGCATTTGTTAATTCTGAGCTTATTAATTGGCCAAACACAGTGAAACGTGGATTGTGACTCGCTGGCTTCACTGAGAGACCATTTATTTCAGTATTCTCTATGGGCGTTGAGTGTTTGTATACATCTTCAGTGTTTATAAATATTTGAAATTGTTTATCCTTTGGCGATGATTGTTTTCAAATATATATGAATGTTTATAAATATTGAAAATTGACAAACATTCACTATACGGTGGCTGAGTTTAAGGTTTCTACTCTCCCTATTTAAGAGTACAGAGCATTTGTTAATTCTGAGCTTATTAATTGGCCAAACACAGTGAAACGTGGATTGTGACTCGCTGGCTTCACTGAGAGACCATTTATTTCAGTATTCTCTATGGGCGTTGAGTGTTTGTATACATCTCAGTGTTTATAAATATTTGAAATTGTTTATCCTTTGGCGATGATTGTTTTCAAATATATATGAATGTTTATAAATATTGAAAATTGACAAACATTCATGATAGAGTGGCTGAGTTTAAGGTTTCTACTCTCCCATCTCAAGAGTACAGAGCATTTGTTAATACTGAGCTTATTAATTGGCCAAACACAGTGAAACGTGGATTGTGACTCACTGGCTTCACTGAGAGACCATTTATTTCAGTATTTCTCTATGGGCGTTGAGTGTTTGTATACATCTTCAGTGTTTATAAATATTTGAAATTGTTTATCCCTTGGCGATGATTGTTTTCAAATATATATGAATGTTTATAAATATTGAAAATTGACAAACATTCACTATACAGTGGCTGAGTTTAAGGTTTCTGTACTCTCCTACTTCTAAGAGTACAGAGCATTTGTTAATTCTGAGCTTATTAATTGGCCAAAACACAGTGAAACGTGGATTGTGACTCGCTGGCTTCACTGAGAGACCATTTATTTCAGTATTCTCTATGGGCGTTGAGTGTTTGTATACATCTTCAGTGTTTATAAATATTTGAAATTGTTTATCCTTTGGCGATGATTGTTTTCAAATATATATGAATGTTTATAAATATTGAAAATTGACAAACATTCACTATACGGTGGCTGAGTTTAAGGTTTCTACTCTCCTCATTTAAGAGTACAGAGCATTTGTTAATTACTGAGCTTATTAATTGGCCAAACACAGTGAAACGTGGATTGTGCCTCGACTGGCTTCACTGAGAGACCATTATATTTCAGCTGTTCTCTATGGGCGTTGAGTGTTTGTATACATCTTCCAGTGTTTATAAATATTTGAAATTGTTTATCCTTGGCGATGATTGTTTTCAAATATATATGAATGTTTATAAATATTGAAAATTGACAAACATTCACTATACGAGTGGCTGAGTTTAAGGTTTCTACTCTCCCATTCTAAGAGTACAGAGCATTTGTTAATACTGAGCTTATTAATTGGCCAAACACAGTGAAACGTGGATTGTGACTCGCTGGCTTCACTGACAGACCATTTGTTTCAGTATTCTCTATGGGCGTTGAGTGTTTGTATACATCTCCAGTGTTTATAAATATTTGAAATTGTTTATCCTTGGCGATGATTGTTTTCAAATATATATGAATGTTTATAAATATTGAAAATTGACAAACATTCACTATACGGTGGCTGAGTTTAAGGTTTCTACTCTCCTATTTAAGAGTACAGAGCATTTGTTAATTCTGAGCTTATTAATTGGCCAAACACAGTGAAACGTGGATTGTGACTCGCTGGCTTCACTGAGAGACCATTTATTTCAGTATTCTCTATGGCGTTGAGTGTTTGTATACATCTCCAGTGTTTATAAATATTTGAAATTGTTTATCCCTTTGGCGATGATTGTTTTCAAATATATATGAATGTTTATAAATATTGAAAATTGACAAAACATTCACTATACGGTGGCTGAGTTTAAGGTTTCTACTCTCCCATTCTAAGAGTATCAGAGCATTTTGTTAATTACTGAGCTTATTAATTGGCCAAACACAGGTGAAACGTGGATTGTGCCTCGCTGGCTTCACTGAGAGACCATTTATTTCAGTGTTTCTCCTATGGGCGTTGAGTGTTTGTATACATCTTCAGTGTTTATAAATATTTGAAATTGTTTATCCTTTGGCGATGATTGTTTTCAAATATATATGAATGTTTATAAATATTGAAAATTGACAAACATTCACTATACGGTGGCTGAGTTTAAGGTTTCTACTCTCCCATTTAAGAGTACAGAGCATTTGTTAATACTGAGCTTATTAATTGGCCAAACACAGTGAAACGTGGATTGTGACTCGCTGGCTTCACTGACGAGACCATTTATTTCAGTTTTCTCTATGGGCGTTGAGTGTTTGTATACATCGTCCAGTGTTTATAAATATTTGAAATTGTTTATCCCTTGGCGATGATTGTTTTCAAATATATATGAATGTTTATAAATATTGAAAATTGACAAACATTCACTATACGGTGGCTTGAGTTTAAGGTTTCTACTCTCTCCATTTTAGAGTACAGAGCATTTGTTAATACTGAGCTTATTAATTGGCCAAACACAGTGAAACGTGGATTGTGACTCGCTGGCTTCACTGAGAGACCATTTATTTCAGTATTCTCTATGGGCGTTGAGTGTTTGTATACATCTTCCAGTGTTTATAAATATTTGAAATTGTTTATCCTTGGCGATGATTGTTTTCAAATATATATGAATGTTTATAAATATTGAAAATTGACAAACATTCACTATACGAGTGGCTGAGTTTAAGGTTTCTACCTCTCCCATTTAAGAGTACAGAGCATTTGTTAATTACTGAGCTTATTAATTGGCCAAACACAGTGAAACGTGGATTGTACCTCACTGGCTTCACTGAGAGACCATTTATTTCAGTATTCTCTACTGGGGCGTTGAGTGTTTGTATACATCTTCAGTGTTTATAAATATTTGAAATTGTTTATCCTTGGCGATGATTGTTTTCAAATATATATGAATGTTTATAAATATTGAAAATTGACAAACATTCACTATACGAGTGGTGAGTTTAAGGTTTCTCTCTCCCATTCTAAGAGTACAGAGCATTTGTTAATTCTGAGCTTATTAATTGGCCAAACACAGTGAAACGTGGATTGTGACTCGCTGGCTTCACTGACGAGACCATTTATTTCAGTATTCTTCTATGGGCGTTGAGTGTTTGTATACATCTTCAGTGTTTATAAATATTTGAAATTGTTTATCCCTTTGGCGGATGATTGTTTTCAAATATATATGAATGTTTATAAATATTGAAAATTGACAAACATTCACTATAGACGTGGCTGAGTTTAAGGTTCTACTCTCCCATTTAAGAGTACAGAGCATTTGTTAATACTGAGCTTATTAATTGGCCAAACACAGTGAAACGTGGATTGTGACTCGCTGGCTTCACTGACAGACCATTTATTTCAGTATTCTCCTATGGGCGTTGAGTGTTTGTATACATCTCCAGTGTTTATAAATATTTGAAATTGTTTATCCCTTGGCGATGATTGTTTTCAAATATATATGAATGTTTATAAATATTGAAAATTGACAAACATTCACTATACGAGTGGCTGAGTTAAGGTTTCTACTCTCCCATTTAAGAGTACGAGCATTTGTTAATTCTGAGCTTATTAATTGGCCAAACACAGTGAAACGTGGATTGTGACTCGCTGGCTTCACTGAGAGACCATTTATTTCAGTATTCTCCATGGGCGTTGAGTGTTTGTATACATCTTCAGTGTTTATAAATATTTGAAATTGTTTATCCTTTGGCGATGATTGTTTTCAAATATATATGAATGTTTATAAATATTGAAAATTGACAAACATTCACTATACGGTGGCTGAGTTTAAGGTTTCTACTCTCCCATTTAAGAGTACAGAGCATTTGTTAATACTGAGCTTATTAATTGGCCAAACACAGTGAAACGTGGATTGTGACTCGCTGCTTCACTGAGAGACCATTATATTTCAGTGTTTTCTCCAGGGCGTTGAGTGTTTGTATACATCTTCAGTGTTTATAAATATTTGAAATTGTTTATTCCCTTGGCGATGATTGTTTTCAAATATATATGAATGTTTATAAATATTGAAAATTGACAAACATTCACTATACGGTGGCTGAGTTTAAGGTTTCTACTCTCCCATTTAAGAGTACAGAGCATTTGTTAATACTGAGCTTATTAATTGGCCAAACACAGTGAAACGTGGATTGTGACTCGCTGGCTTCACTGACAGACCATTTGATTTCAGGTATTCTCTATGGGCGTTGAGTGTTTGTATACATCTTCAGTGTTTATAAATATTTGAAATTGTTTATCCTTTGGCGATGATTGTTTTCAAATATATATGAATGTTTATAAATATTGAAAATTGACAAACATTCATATACGAGTGGCTGAGTTTAAGGTTTCTACTCTCCATTCTAAGCAGTACAGAGCATTTGTTAATTCTGAGCTTATTAATTGGCCAAACACAGTGAAACGTGGATTGTGACTCGACTGGCTTCACTGAGAGACCATTTATTTCAGTATTCTCTATGGGCGTTGAGTGTTTGTATACATCTCAGTGTTTATAAATATTTGAAATTGTTTATCCTTGGCGATGATTGTTTTCAAATATATATGAATGTTTATAAATATTGAAAATTGACAAACATTCATGATAGAGTGGCTGAGTTTAAGGTTTCTACTCTCCCATTTAAGAGTACAGAGCATTTGTTAATACTGAGCTTATTAATTGGCCAAACACAGTGAAACGTGGATTGTACCTCACTGGCTTCACTGACAGACCATTTATTTCAGCTGTTATTCTCCACTGGGCGTTGAGTGTTTGTATACATCTTCCAGTGTTTATAAATATTTGAAATTGTTTATCCCTTGGCGATGATTGTTTTCAAATATTATATGAATGTTTATAAATATTGAAAATTGACAAACATTCACTGATAGAGTGGCTGAGTTTAAGGTTTCTACTCTCCCATTTAAGAGTACAGAGCATTTGTTAATACTGAGCTTATTAATTGGCCAAACACAGTGAAACGTGGATTGTGACTCGCTGGCTTCACTGAGAGACCATATTAGTTTCAGTATTCTCTCATGGGCGTTGAGTGTTTGTATACATCTTCAGTGTTTATAAATATTTGAAATTGTTTATCCTTTGGCGATGATTGTTTTCAAATATATATGAATGTTTATAAATATTGAAAATTGACAAACATTCACTATGATAGAGTGGCTGAGTTTAAGGTTTCTACTCTCCCATTCTAAGAGTACAGAGCATTTGTTAATACTGAGCTTATTAATTGGCCAAACACAGTGAAACGTGGATTGTGACTCGCTGGCTTCACTGAGAGACCATTTATTTCAGTATTCTCCACGGGCGTTGAGTGTTTGTATACATCTCCAGTGTTTATAAATATTTGAAATTGTTTATCCCTTGGCGATGATTGTTTTCAAATATATATGAATGTTTATAAATATTGAAAATTGACAAACATTCATATACGGTGGCTGAGTTTAAGGTTTCTACTCTCCTATTTAAGAGTACAGAGCATTTGTTAATACTGAGCTTATTAATTGGCCAAACACAGTGAAACGTGGATTGTGACTCGCTGGCTTCACTGAGAGACCATTTATTTCAGTATTTCTATGGGCGTTGAGTGTTTGTATACATCTTCCAGTGTTTATAAATATTTGAAATTGTTTATCCTTGGCGATGATTGTTTTCAAATATATATGAATGTTTATAAATATTGAAAATTGACAAAACATTCATGATACGAGTGGCTGAGTTTAAGGTTTCTACTCTCCCATTTAAGAGTACAGAGCATTTGTTAATACTGAGCTTATTAATTGGCCAAACACAGTGAAACGTGGATTGTGACTCGCTGGCTTCACTGAAGACCATTTTTTCAGTATTCTCTATGCGTTGAGTGTTTGTATACTCTCTAGTGTTTATAAATATTTGAAATTGTTTATCTTGCGATGATTGTTTTCAAATATATATGAATGTTATAATATTGAAATTGACAAACATTCACTATACGTGTGATTAAGGTTTCTACTTCCTAAGAGTAAGGCATTTGTAATGAGTTATTAATTGCCAACACAGTGAACGTGGATTGTCCTCCTGGCTTCACTGAGAGACATTTATTTCAGTTTTTTATGGCGTTGAGTGTTTGTATACATCTTCAGTGTTTATAAATATTTGAAATTGTTTATCCCTTGGCGATGATTGTTTTCAAATATATATGAATGTTTATAAATATTGAAAATTGACAAACATTCACTATACGGTGGCTGAGTTTAAGGTTTCTACTCTCCATTTAAGAGTACAGAGCATTTGTTAATTCTGAGCTTATTAATTGGCCAAACACAGTGAAACGTGGATTGTGACTCGCTGGCTTCACTGAGAGACCATTTATTTCAGTATTCTCTATGGGCGTTGAGTGTTTGTATACATCTCTCAGTGTTTATAAATATTTGAAATTGTTTATCCTTTGGCGATGATTGTTTTCAAATATATATGAATGTTTATAAATATTGAAAATTGACAAACATTCACTGATACGAGTGGCTGAGTTTAAGGTTTCTACTCTCCATTCTAAGAGTACAGAGCATTTGTTAATACTGAGCTTATTAATTGGCCAAACACAGTGAAACGTGGATTGTGACTCGCTGGCTTCACTGAGAGACCATTTATTTCAGTATTCTCTATGGGCGTTGAGTGTTTGTATACATCGTCAGTGTTTATAAATATTTGAAATTGTTTATCCCTTGGCGATGATTGTTTTCAAATATATATGAATGTTTATAAATATTGAAAATTGACAAACATTCACTATACGAGTGGCTGAGTTTAAGGTTTCTACTCTCCCATTTAAGAGTACAGAGCATTTGTTAATACTGAGCTTATTAATTGGCCAAACACAGTGAAACGTGGATTGTGACTCGCTGGCTTCACTGAGAGACCATTTATTTCAGTATTTCTCTATGGGCGTTGAGTGTTTGTATACATCTTCAGTGTTTATAAATATTTGAAATTGTTTATCCTTTGGCGATGATTGTTTTCAAATATATATGAATGTTTATAAATATTGAAAATTGACAAACATTCACTATACGAGTGGCTGAGTTTAAGGTTTCTACTCTCCATTCTAAGAGTACAGAGCATTTGTTAATTCTGAGCTTATTAATTGGCCAAACACAGTGAAACGTGGATTGTGACTCGCTGGCTTCACTGAGAGACCATTTATTTCAGTATTCTCTATGGGCGTTGAGTGTTTGTATACATCTCTCAGTGTTTATAAATATTTGAAATTGTTTATCCTTGGCGATGATTGTTTTCAAATATATATGAATGTTTATAAATATTGAAAATTGACAAACATTCACTATACGGTGGCTGAGTTTAAGGTTTCTACTCTCCATTTAAGAGTACAGAGCATTTGTTAATACTGAGCTTATTAATTGGCCAAACACAGTGAAACGTGGATTGTGACTCGCTGGCTTCACTGAGAGACCATTTATTTCAGTATTTCTCTATGGGCGTTGAGTGTTTGTATACATCTTCAGTGTTTATAAATATTTGAAATTGTTTATCCTTTGGCGATGATTGTTTTCAAATATATATGAATGTTTATAAATATTGAAAATTGACAAACATTCACTATACGGTGGCTGAGTTTAAGGTTTCTACTCTCCCATTCTAAGAGTACAGAGCATTTGTTAATACTGAGCTTATTAATTGGCCAAACACAGTGAAACGTGGATTGTGACTCGCTGGCTTCACTGAGAGACCATTTATTTCAGTATTCTCTATGGGCGTTGAGTGTTTGTATACATCTTCAGTGTTTATAAATATTTGAAATTGTTTATCCTTTGGCGATGATTGTTTTCAAATATATATGAATGTTTATAAATATTGAAAATTGACAAACATTCACTATACGAGTGGCTGAGTTTAAGGTTTCTACTCTCCCATTTAAGAGTACAGAGCATTTGTTAATACTGAGCTTATTAATTGGCCAAACACAGTGAAACGTGGATTGTGACTCGCTGGCTTCACTGAGAGACCATTTATTTCAGTATTTCTCTATGGGCGTTGAGTGTTTGTATACATCTTCAGTGTTTATAAATATTTGAAATTGTTTATCCTTTGGCGATGATTGTTTTCAAATATATATGAATGTTTATAAATATTGAAAATTGACAAACATTCACTATACGGTGGCTGAGTTTAAGGTTTCTACTCTCCATTCTAAGAGTACAGAGCATTTGTTAATTCTGAGCTTATTAATTGGCCAAACACAGTGAAACGTGGATTGTGACTCGCTGGCTTCACTGACGAGACCATTTATTTCAGTATTCTCTATGGGCGTTGAGTGTTTGTATACATCTCAGTGTTTATAAATATTTGAAATTGTTTATCCTTTGGCGATGATTGTTTTCAAATATATATGAATGTTTATAAATATTGAAAATTGACAAACATTCACTATACGAGTGGCTGAGTTTAAGGTTTCTACTCTCCATTCTAAGAGTACAGAGCATTTGTTAATTACTGAGCTTATTAATTGGCCAAACACAGTGAAACGTGGATTGTGACTCGCTGGCTTCACTGAGAGACCATTTATTTCAGTATTCTCTCATGGGCGTTGAGTGTTTGTATACATCTTCAGTGTTTATAAATATTTGAAATTGTTTATCCTTGGCGATGATTGTTTTCAAATATATATGAATGTTTATAAATATTGAAAATTGACAAACATTCACTATACGGTGGCTGAGTTTAAGGTTTCTACTCTCCCATTTAAGAGTACAGAGCATTTGTTAATACTGAGCTTATTAATTGGCCAAACACAGTGAAACGTGGATTGTGACCTCACTGGCTTCACTGAGAGACCATATATTTCAGCTGTTTTCTCCACGGGCGTTGAGTGTTTGTATACATCTTCAGTGTTTATAAATATTTGAAATTGTTTATCCTTGGCGATGATTGTTTTCAAATATATATGAATGTTTATAAATATTGAAAATTGACAAACATTCACTGATACGAGTGGCTGAGTTTAAGGTTTCTACTCTCCCATTTAAGAGTACAGAGCATTTGTTAATACTGAGCTTATTAATTGGCCAAACACAGTGAAACGTGGATTGTGACTCGCTGGCTTCACTGACAGACCATTTATTTCAGTATTCTCTATGGGCGTTGAGTGTTTGTATACATCTCCAGTGTTTATAAATATTTGAAATTGTTTATCCCTTGGCGATGATTGTTTTCAAATATATATGAATGTTTATAAATATTGAAAATTGACAAACATTCACTATACGAGTGGCTGAGTTTAAGGTTTCTACTCTCCCATTCTAAGAGTACAGAGCATTTGTTAATACTGAGCTTATTAATTGGCCAAACACAGTGAAACGTGGATTGTGACTCGCTGGCTTCACTGAGAGACCATTTATTTCAGTATTCTCCTATGGGCGTTGAGTGTTTGTATACATCTTCAGTGTTTATAAATATTTGAAATTGTTTATCCCTTTGGCGATGATTGTTTTCAAATATATATGAATGTTTATAAATATTGAAAATTGACAAACATTCACTATACGGTGGCTGAGTTTAAGGTTTCTACTCTCCCATTTAAGAGTACAGAGCATTTGTTAATTCTGAGCTTATTAATTGGCCAAACACAGTGAAACGTGGATTGTGACTCGCTGGCTTCACTGACAGACCATTTGTTTCAGTATTCTCTATGGGCGTTGAGTGTTTGTATACATCTCCAGTGTTTATAAATATTTGAAATTGTTTATCCCTTGGCGATGATTGTTTTCAAATATATATGAATGTTTATAAATATTGAAAATTGACAAACATTCACTATACGGTGGCTGAGTTTAAGGTTTCTACTCTCCCATTTAAGAGTACAGAGCATTTGTTAATACTGAGCTTATTAATTGGCCAAACACAGTGAAACGTGGATTGTGACTCGCTGGCTTCACTGAGAGACCATTTATTTCAGTATTTCTCTATGGGCGTTGAGTGTTTGTATACATCTTCAGTGTTTATAAATATTTGAAATTGTTTATCCCTTTGGCGATGATTGTTTTCAAATATATATGAATGTTTATAAATATTGAAAATTGACAAACATTCACTATACGGTGGCTGAGTTTAAGGTTTCTACTCTCCCATTCTAAGAGTACAGAGCATTTGTTAATTCTGAGCTTATTAATTGGCCAAACACAGTGAAACGTGGATTGTGACTCGCTGGCTTCACTGACAGACCATTTATTTCAGTATTCTCTATGGGCGTTGAGTGTTTGTATACATCTCAGTGTTTATAAATATTTGAAATTGTTTATCCTTTGGCGATGATTGTTTTCAAATATATATGAATGTTTATAAATATTGAAAATTGACAAACATTCACTATACGGTGGCTGAGTTTAAGGTTTCTACTCTCCCATTTAAGAGTACAGAGCATTTGTTAATACTGAGCTTATTAATTGGCCAAACACAGTGAAACGTGGATTGTGACTCGCTGGCTTCACTGAGAGACCATTTATTTCAGTATTCTCTATGGGCGTTGAGTGTTTGTATACATCTTCAGTGTTTATAAATATTTGAAATTGTTTATCCTTTGGCGATGATTGTTTTCAAATATATATGAATGTTTATAAATATTGAAAATTGACAAACATTCACTATACGAGTGGCTGAGTTTAAGGTTTCTACTCTCCATTCTAAGAGTACAGAGCATTTGTTAATTCTGAGCTTATTAATTGGCCAAACACAGTGAAACGTGGATTGTGACTCGCTGGCTTCACTGACAGACCATTTATTTCAGTATTCTCTATGGGCGTTGAGTGTTTGTATACATCTCCAGTGTTTATAAATATTTGAAATTGTTTATCCTTGGCGATGATTGTTTTCAAATATATATGAATGTTTATAAATATTGAAAATTGACAAACATTCACTATACGAGTGGCTGAGTTTAAGGTTTCTACTCTCCCATTTAAGAGTACAGAGCATTTGTTAATACTGAGCTTATTAATTGGCCAAACACAGTGAAACGTGGATTGTGACTCACTGGCTTCACTGAGAGACCATTATATTTCAGCTGTTTCTCCACGGGCGTTGAGTGTTTGTATACATCTTCAGTGTTTATAAATATTTGAAATTGTTTATCCTTGGCGATGATTGTTTTCAAATATATATGAATGTTTATAAATATTGAAAATTGACAAACATTCACTATACGAGTGGCTGAGTTTAAGGTTTCTACTCTCCCATTCTAAGAGTACAGAGCATTTGTTAATTACTGAGCTTATTAATTGGCCAAACACAGTGAAACGTGGATTGTGACTCGCTGGCTTCACTGACAGACCATTTATTTCAGTATTCTCTATGGGCGTTGAGTGTTTGTATACATCTCCAGTGTTTATAAATATTTGAAATTGTTTATCCCTTGGCGATGATTGTTTTCAAATATATATGAATGTTTATAAATATTGAAAATTGACAAACATTCACTATAGAGTGGCTGAGTTTAAGGTTTCTACTCTCCCATTTAAGAGTACAGAGCATTTGTTAATACTGAGCTTATTAATTGGCCAAACACAGTGAAACGTGGATTGTGACTCGCTGGCTTCACTGAGAGACCATTTATTTCAGTATTCTCTATGGGCGTTGAGTGTTTGTATACATCTCCAGTGTTTATAAATATTTGAAATTGTTTATCCCTTGGCGATGATTGTTTTCAAATATATATGAATGTTTATAAATATTGAAAATTGACAAACATTCACTATACGAGTGGCTGAGTTTAAGGTTTCTACTCTCCCATTTAAGAGTACAGAGCATTTGTTAATACTGAGCTTATTAATTGGCCAAACACAGTGAAACGTGGATTGTGACTCGCTGGCTTCACTGACAGACCATTTATTTCAGTATTCTCTATGGGCGTTGAGTGTTTGTATACATCTCCAGTGTTTATAAATATTTGAAATTGTTTATCCTTGGCGATGATTGTTTTCAAATATATATGAATGTTTATAAATATTGAAAATTGACAAACATTCACTATACGGTGGCTGAGTTTAAGGTTTCTACTCTCCCATTTAAGAGTACAGAGCATTTGTTAATACTGAGCTTATTAATTGGCCAAACACAGTGAAACGTGGATTGTCCTCACTGGCTTCACTGAGAGACCATATATTTCAGCTGTTTTCTCCACGGGCGTTGAGTGTTTGTATACATCTTCAGTGTTTATAAATATTTGAAATTGTTTATCCTTTGGCGATGATTGTTTTCAAATATATATGAATGTTTATAAATATTGAAAATTGACAAACATTCACTATACGGTGGCTGAGTTTAAGGTTTCTACTCTCCCATTTAAGAGTACAGAGCATTTGTTAATTCTGAGCTTATTAATTGGCCAAACACAGTGAAACGTGGATTGTGACTCGCTGGCTTCACTGACAGACCATTTGTTTCAGTATTCTCTATGGGCGTTGAGTGTTTGTATACATCTCCAGTGTTTATAAATATTTGAAATTGTTTATCCTTTGGCGATGATTGTTTTCAAATATATATGAATGTTTATAAATATTGAAAATTGACAAACATTCACTATACGGTGGCTGAGTTTAAGGTTTCTACTCTCCCATTTAAGAGTACAGAGCATTTGTTAATACTGAGCTTATTAATTGGCCAAACACAGTGAAACGTGGATTGTGACTCGCTGGCTTCACTGAGAGACCATTTATTTCAGTATTCTCTATGGGCGTTGAGTGTTTGTATACATCTCCAGTGTTTATAAATATTTGAAATTGTTTATCCCTTGGCGATGATTGTTTTCAAATATATATGAATGTTTATAAATATTGAAAATTGACAAACATTCACTATACAGTGGATGACTTTAAGGTTTCTAGCTCCTACTTCTAAGAGTATAGAGCATTTGTTAATTCTGAGCTTATTAATTGGCCAAACACAGTGAAACGTGGATTGTGACTCGCTGGCTTCACTGACAGACCATTTATTTCAGTATTCTCTATGGGCGTTGAGTGTTTGTATACATCTTCAGTGTTTATAAATATTTGAAATTGTTTATCCTTGGCGATGATTGTTTTCAAATATATATGAATGTTTATAAATATTGAAAATTGACAAACATTCACTGATACGAGTGGCTGAGTTTAAGGTTTCTACTCTCCCATTTCAGAGTACAGAGCATTTGTTAATACTGAGCTTATTAATTGGCCAAACACAGTGAAACGTGGATTGTCCTCACTGGCTTCACTGAGAGACCATATATTTCAGCTGTTTTCTCCACGGGCGTTGAGTGTTTGTATACATCTTCAGTGTTTATAAATATTTGAAATTGTTTATCCTTGGCGATGATTGTTTTCAAATATATATGAATGTTTATAAATATTGAAAATTGACAAACATTCATGATAGAGTGGCTGAGTTTAAGGTTTCTACTCTCCCATTTAAGAGTACAGAGCATTTGTTAATACTGAGCTTATTAATTGGCCAAACACAGTGAAACGTGGATTGTGACTCGCTGGCTTCACTGAGAGACCATTTATTTCAGTATTCTCTATGGGCGTTGAGTGTTTGTATACATCTCCAGTGTTTATAAATATTTGAAATTGTTTATCCCTTGGCGATGATTGTTTTCAAATATATATGAATGTTTATAAATATTGAAAATTGACAAACATTCACTATACGAGTGGCTGAGTTTAAGGTTTCTACTCTCCCATTCTAAGAGTACAGAGCATTTGTTAATACTGAGCTTATTAATTGGCCAAACACAGTGAAACGTGGATTGTGACTCGCTGGCTTCACTGACAGACCATTTGTTTCAGTATTCTCTATGGGCGTTGAGTGTTTGTATACATCTTCAGTGTTTATAAATATTTGAAATTGTTTATCCTTGGCGATGATTGTTTTCAAATATATATGAATGTTTATAAATATTGAAAATTGACAAACATTCACTATACGGTGGCTGAGTTTAAGGTTTCTACTCTCCATTTAAGAGTACAGAGCATTTGTTAATTACTGAGCTTATTAATTGGCCAAACACAGTGAAACGTGGATTGTGACTCGCTGGCTTCACTGACAGACCATTTATTTCAGTATTTCTCTATGGGCGTTGAGTGTTTGTATACATCTCCAGTGTTTATAAATATTTGAAATTGTTTATCCTTTGGCGATGATTGTTTTCAAATATATATGAATGTTTATAAATATTGAAAATTGACAAACATTCACTATACGGTGGCTGAGTTTAAGGTTTCTACTCTCCCATTTAAGAGTACAGAGCATTTGTTAATACTGAGCTTATTAATTGGCCAAACACAGTGAAACGTGGATTGTCCTCACTGGCTTCACTGAGAGACCATATATTTCAGCTGTTTTCTCCACGGGCGTTGAGTGTTTGTATACATCTTCAGTGTTTATAAATATTTGAAATTGTTTATCCTTTGGCGATGATTGTTTTCAAATATATATGAATGTTTATAAATATTGAAAATTGACAAACATTCATGATAGAGTGGCTGAGTTTAAGGTTTCTACTCTCCCATTTAAGAGTACAGAGCATTTGTTAATACTGAGCTTATTAATTGGCCAAACACAGTGAAACGTGGATTGTGACTCGCTGGCTTCACTGACAGACCATTTGTTTCAGTATTCTCTATGGGCGTTGAGTGTTTGTATACATCTCCAGTGTTTATAAATATTTGAAATTGTTTATCCCTTGGCGATGATTGTTTTCAAATATATATGAATGTTTATAAATATTGAAAATTGACAAACATTCACTATACGGTGGCTGAGTTTAAGGTTTCTACTCTCCCATTCTAAGAGTACAGAGCATTTGTTAATTACTGAGCTTATTAATTGGCCAAACACAGTGAAACGTGGATTGTGACTCGCTGGCTTCACTGACAGACCATTTATTTCAGTATTCTCTATGGGCGTTGAGTGTTTGTATACATCGTCAGTGTTTATAAATATTTGAAATTGTTTATCCCTTGGCGATGATTGTTTTCAAATATATATGAATGTTTATAAATATTGAAAATTGACAAACATTCACTATACGGTGGCTGAGTTTAAGGTTTCTACTCTCCTATTTAAGAGTACAGAGCATTTGTTAATACTGAGCTTATTAATTGGCCAAACACAGTGAAACGTGGATTGTCCTCACTGGCTTCACTGAGAGACCATATATTTCAGCTGTTTTCTCCACGGGCGTTGAGTGTTTGTATACATCTCCAGTGTTTATAAATATTTGAAATTGTTTATCCCTTGGCGATGATTGTTTTCAAATATATATGAATGTTTATAAATATTGAAAATTGACAAACATTCACTATACGGTGGCTGAGTTTAAGGTTTCTACTCTCCCATTTAAGAGTACAGAGCATTTGTTAATACTGAGCTTATTAATTGGCCAAACACAGTGAAACGTGGATTGTGACTCGCTGGCTTCACTGAGAGACCATATATTTCAGTATTTCTCTATGGGCGTTGAGTGTTTGTATACATCTCCAGTGTTTATAAATATTTGAAATTGTTTATCCTTTGGCGATGATTGTTTTCAAATATATATGAATGTTTATAAATATTGAAAATTGACAAACATTCACTGATACGAGTGGCTGAGTTTAAGGTTTCTACTCTCCATTCTAAGAGTACAGAGCATTTGTTAATACTGAGCTTATTAATTGGCCAAACACAGTGAAACGTGGATTGTGACTCGCTGGCTTCACTGACAGACCATTTATTTCAGTATTCTCCTATGGGCGTTGAGTGTTTGTATACATCTTCAGTGTTTATAAATATTTGAAATTGTTTATCCTTTGGCGATGATTGTTTTCAAATATATATGAATGTTTATAAATATTGAAAATTGACAAACATTCACTATACAGTGGACTGAGTTTAAGGTTTCTGCTCCTACTTCTAAGAGTACAGAGCATTTGTTAATTCTGAGCTTATTAATTGGCCAAACACAGTGAAACGTGGATTGTGACTCGCTGGCTTCACTGAGCAGACCATTTATTTCAGTATTCTCCACGGGCGTTGAGTGTTTGTATACATCTCCAGTGTTTATAAATATTTGAAATTGTTTATCCTTTGGCGATGATTGTTTTCAAATATATATGAATGTTTATAAATATTGAAAATTGACAAACATTCACTGATACGAGTGGCTGAGTTTAAGGTTTCTACTCTCCCATTTAAGAGTACAGAGCATTTGTTAATACTGAGCTTATTAATTGGCCAAACACAGTGAAACGTGGATTGTCCTCACTGGCTTCACTGAGAGACCATATATTTCAGCTGTTTTCTCCACGGGCGTTGAGTGTTTGTATACATCTTCAGTGTTTATAAATATTTGAAATTGTTTATCCTTGGCGATGATTGTTTTCAAATATATATGAATGTTTATAAATATTGAAAATTGACAAACATTCATGATAGAGTGGCTGAGTTTAAGGTTTCTACTCTCCCATTCTAAGAGTACAGAGCATTTGTTAATACTGAGCTTATTAATTGGCCAAACACAGTGAAACGTGGATTGTGACTCGCTGGCTTCACTGACAGACCATTTGTTTCAGTATTCTCTATGGGCGTTGAGTGTTTGTATACATCTCCAGTGTTTATAAATATTTGAAATTGTTTATCCCTTGGCGATGATTGTTTTCAAATATATATGAATGTTTATAAATATTGAAAATTGACAAACATTCACTATACGGTGGCTGAGTTTAAGGTTTCTACTCTCCCATTTAAGAGTACAGAGCATTTGTTAATACTGAGCTTATTAATTGGCCAAACACAGTGAAACGTGGATTGTGACTCGCTGGCTTCACTGACAGACCATTTGTTTCAGTATTCTCTATGGGCGTTGAGTGTTTGTATACATCTCCAGTGTTTATAAATATTTGAAATTGTTTATCCCTTGGCGATGATTGTTTTCAAATATATATGAATGTTTATAAATATTGAAAATTGACAAACATTCACTATACGGTGGCTGAGTTTAAGGTTTCTACTCTCCCATTTAAGAGTACAGAGCATTTGTTAATACTGAGCTTATTAATTGGCCAAACACAGTGAAACGTGGATTGTGACTCACTGGCTTCACTGAGAGACCATATATTTCAGCTATTTCTCTCACGGGCGTTGAGTGTTTGTATACATCTTCAGTGTTTATAAATATTTGAAATTGTTTATCCTTTGGCGATGATTGTTTTCAAATATATATGAATGTTTATAAATATTGAAAATTGACAAACATTCACTATACGGTGGCTGAGTTTAAGGTTTCTACTCTCCCATTTAAGAGTACAGAGCATTTGTTAATTCTGAGCTTATTAATTGGCCAAACACAGTGAAACGTGGATTGTGACTCGCTGGCTTCACTGACAGACCATTTATTTCAGTATTCTCTATGGGCGTTGAGTGTTTGTATACATCTCCAGTGTTTATAAATATTTGAAATTGTTTATCCTTTGGCGATGATTGTTTTCAAATATATATGAATGTTTATAAATATTGAAAATTGACAAACATTCACTATACGAGTGGCTGAGTTTAAGGTTTCTACTCTCCCATTCTAAGAGTACAGAGCATTTGTTAATACTGAGCTTATTAATTGGCCAAACACAGTGAAACGTGGATTGTGACTCGCTGGCTTCACTGACAGACCATTTATTTCAGTATTCTCTATGGGCGTTGAGTGTTTGTATACATCTCCAGTGTTTATAAATATTTGAAATTGTTTATCCCTTTGGCGATGATTGTTTTCAAATATATATGAATGTTTATAAATATTGAAAATTGACAAACATTCACTATACGGTGGCTGAGTTTAAGGTTTCTACTCTCCTATTTAAGAGTACAGAGCATTTGTTAATACTGAGCTTATTAATTGGCCAAACACAGTGAAACGTGGATTGTGACTCGCTGGCTTCACTGAGAGACCATATATTTCAGCTGTTTTCTCCACGGGCGTTGAGTGTTTGTATACATCTTCAGTGTTTATAAATATTTGAAATTGTTTATCCTTTGGCGATGATTGTTTTCAAATATATATGAATGTTTATAAATATTGAAAATTGACAAACATTCACTGATACGAGTGGCTGAGTTTAAGGTTTCTACTCTCCCATTTAAGAGTACAGAGCATTTGTTAATACTGAGCTTATTAATTGGCCAAACACAGTGAAACGTGGATTGTGACTCGCTGGCTTCACTGACAGACCATTTGTTTCAGTATTCTCTATGGGCGTTGAGTGTTTGTATACATCTCCAGTGTTTATAAATATTTGAAATTGTTTATCCCTTGGCGATGATTGTTTTCAAATATATATGAATGTTTATAAATATTGAAAATTGACAAACATTCACTATACGAGTGGCATGAGTTTAAGGTTTCTACTCTCCTACTTCTAAGAGTACAGAGCATTTGTTAATTCTGAGCTTATTAATTGGCCAAACACAGTGAAACGTGGATTGTGACTCGCTGGCTTCACTGAGAGACCATTTATTTCAGTATTCTCTATGGGCGTTGAGTGTTTGTATACATCTCAGTGTTTATAAATATTTGAAATTGTTTATCCCTTGGCGATGATTGTTTTCAAATATATATGAATGTTTATAAATATTGAAAATTGACAAACATTCACTATACGGTGGCTGAGTTTAAGGTTTCTACTCTCCCATTTAAGAGTACAGAGCATTTGTTAATACTGAGCTTATTAATTGGCCAAACACAGTGAAACGTGGATTGTGACTCACTGGCTTCACTGAGAGACCATTTATTTCAGTATTTCTCTATGGGCGTTGAGTGTTTGTATACATCTTCAGTGTTTATAAATATTTGAAATTGTTTATCCTTTGGCGATGATTGTTTTCAAATATATATGAATGTTTATAAATATTGAAAATTGACAAACATTCACTATACGAGTGGCTGAGTTTAAGGTTTCTACTCTCCCATTTAAGAGTACAGAGCATTTGTTAATACTGAGCTTATTAATTGGCCAAACACAGTGAAACGTGGATTGTGACTCGCTGGCTTCACTGACAGACCATTTATTTCAGTATTCTCTATGGGCGTTGAGTGTTTGTATACATCTCCAGTGTTTATAAATATTTGAAATTGTTTATCCTTTGGCGATGATTGTTTTCAAATATATATGAATGTTTATAAATATTGAAAATTGACAAACATTCACTATACGGTGGCTGAGTTTAAGGTTTCTACTCTCCTATTTAAGAGTACAGAGCATTTGTTAATACTGAGCTTATTAATTGGCCAAACACAGTGAAACGTGGATTGTGACTCGCTGGCTTCACTGAGAGACCATATATTTCAGCTGTTTTCTCCACGGGCGTTGAGTGTTTGTATACATCTTCAGTGTTTATAAATATTTGAAATTGTTTATCCTTTGGCGATGATTGTTTTCAAATATATATGAATGTTTATAAATATTGAAAATTGACAAACATTCACTGATACGAGTGGCTGAGTTTAAGGTTTCTACTCTCCCATTTAAGAGTACAGAGCATTTGTTAATACTGAGCTTATTAATTGGCCAAACACAGTGAAACGTGGATTGTGACTCGCTGGCTTCACTGACAGACCATTTGTTTCAGTATTCTCTATGGGCGTTGAGTGTTTGTATACATCTCCAGTGTTTATAAATATTTGAAATTGTTTATCCCTTGGCGATGATTGTTTTCAAATATATATGAATGTTTATAAATATTGAAAATTGACAAACATTCACTATACAGTGGATGACTTTAAGGTTTCTGCCCTACTTCTAAGAGTATAGAGCATTTGTTAATTCTGAGCTTATTAATTGGCCAAACACAGTGAAACGTGGATTGTGACTCGCTGGCTTCACTGAGAGACCATTTATTTCAGTATTCTCTATGGGCGTTGAGTGTTTGTATACATCTTCAGTGTTTATAAATATTTGAAATTGTTTATCCCTTGGCGATGATTGTTTTCAAATATATATGAATGTTTATAAATATTGAAAATTGACAAACATTCACTATACGGTGGCTGAGTTTAAGGTTTCTACTCTCCATTCTAAGAGTACAGAGCATTTGTTAATTCTGAGCTTATTAATTGGCCAAACACAGTGAAACGTGGATTGTGACTCGCTGGCTTCACTGAGAGACCATATATTTCAGTGTATTCTCCACGGGCGTTGAGTGTTTGTATACATCTTCAGTGTTTATAAATATTTGAAATTGTTTATCCCTTGGCGATGATTGTTTTCAAATATATATGAATGTTTATAAATATTGAAAATTGACAAACATTCACTATACGGTGGCATGAGTTTAAGGTTTCTACCCTCCTTCTAAGAGTACAGAGCATTTGTTAATTCTGAGCTTATTAATTGGCCAAACACAGTGAAACGTGGATTGTGACTCGCTGGCTTCACTGACAGACCATTTATTTCAGTATTCTCTATGGGCGTTGAGTGTTTGTATACATCGTCAGTGTTTATAAATATTTGAAATTGTTTATCCCTTGGCGATGATTGTTTTCAAATATATATGAATGTTTATAAATATTGAAAATTGACAAACATTCACTATACGGTGGCTGAGTTTAAGGTTTCTACTCTCCTATTTAAGAGTACAGAGCATTTGTTAATACTGAGCTTATTAATTGGCCAAACACAGTGAAACGTGGATTGTCCTCACTGGCTTCACTGAGAGACCATATATTTCAGCTGTTTTCTCCACGGGCGTTGAGTGTTTGTATACATCTCCAGTGTTTATAAATATTTGAAATTGTTTATCCCTTGGCGATGATTGTTTTCAAATATATATGAATGTTTATAAATATTGAAAATTGACAAACATTCACTATACGGTGGCTGAGTTTAAGGTTTCTACTCTCCAATTTAAGAGTACAGAGCATTTGTTAATACTGAGCCTATTAAGTGGCCAAACACAGTGAAACGTGGATTGTCCTCACTGGCTTCACTGAGAGACCATATATTTCAGCTGTTTTCTCCATGGGCGTTTATAGTGTTTGTATACATCTCCAGTGTTTATAAATATTTGAAATTGTTTATCCTTTCGGGATGATTGTTTTCAAATATATATGAATGTTTATAAATATAGAAAATTTGACAAACATTCATGATTGAGTAAGCTGAGCTTTAGGTTTCTACCGTCCTTCTACAAGTACAGAGCATTTGCTCTGATCGTATTAATTGGCCAAACACAGTGAAACGTGGATTGTGACTCGCTGGCTTCACTGACAGACCATTTATTTCAGTTGTATTCTCCACAGGCATTGAGTGTTTGTATACATCTTCATTGTTTATAAATATTTGAAATTGTTTATCCTTTGGGGATGGGATATGTTTGTTTTCAAATATATATGAATGTTTATAAATATTGAAAATTGACAAACATTCACTATACGGTGGCTGAGCTTTAGGTTTTTACCCTCCTTCTAAGAGTACAGAGCATTGGTTCATTCTGATCTTATTAACTGGCCAAATACAGTGGAACGTGGATTGTGACTCGCTGGCTTCACTGAGAGACCATATATTTCAGTTGTATTCTCCACGGGCGTTTAGTGTTTGTATACTTCTTCAGTGTTTATAAATATTTGAAATTGTTTATCCTTTGGGGATGATTGTTTTCAAATATATATGAATATTTAGTTAAATATTGAAAATTGAGAAACATTCATGATAGAGTGGCTGAGTTTAAGGTTTCTACTCTCCCATTTAAGAGTACAGAGCATTTGTTAATACTGAGGTTATTCATTGGCCAAACACAGTGAAACGTGGATTGTCCTCACTGGCTTCACTGAGAGACCATTTATTTCAATTTTCTCCTCGGGCGTTGAGTGTTTGTTTACATATTTCTGAACGAGCAATATAGCAAATCGTTCCTGCTTCCTGCCATCAGACTTTACAATTCATCTGGCCGGTTAAACAGCATAGAATTTTTTTCAACTACTTAACCTTACAAACTGTATTGTACACATTCTGTTATATTCCCATCATATTTTTAAATATAACTGTTACACTATGTCACCACTAATATCAATAGCACTCCCACCAGCACTACCCACCAATTGTTGTCTAAGACTCTTTCTTGCACCTTAAAGTGACTGATTCTTCTCTTGTCCTGTTTATATTTCATTTCTGTTTTTTTTTATTTACCTTTTTGTTTATTTTACTCCTATCTTTTACTTTTTTATTTTACTGTTCTACCTCAGTGTCTCTCTGCTGTATTTTATTTACTGTATCTTATTTATGTGACAAAGGTATTTTATCTTACTTAGCTGCTATGACAAAATTTACCTCTGGGAGTAATAAAGTTATCTTATCTATCTTATCTATCTTTAACCTCCCCTTCTTTTCTAAGATCCTGGAGAAAGCAGTCACAAAATAGTTATATGACTTTCTACAGGACAATAGTTAGTTGATAACACAAAGACAAAACTTGTGACAGCACTCCTGATCGCATCAGACAACAGGCTTGTCTCTGTACTTGTCTTGTTAGATCTTAGTGCTGCCTTTGATACGACTGACCATTGCCTCCTTTTACAAATTACTGGAGCATTTTATTGGCATTAAAGGAACCTCACTAAAGACTCCGCTTTGGATCCAAAATGATGTAGCACGATTACTGACAGGAACTAGAAGGAGAGACCATATTTTTCCTGTGTTAGCCTTAGTACATTGGCTCCCATTCAAATCCAAAATAGAATTTATCCTCCTCACCTACAAAGCCCTTAATTTAATGGTCAGACACCATTCTATCTTCATTCAATATTCAACCCACTAGAACATTGCATTCCCAGAATACTGGTTTGCTAGTGGTTCCTAGAGTTTCCAGGGGTATCAGGCTCCTCTACTGTGGAACCTTCTCCCAGTTTCAGTTCTTTTTGTTAAAGCTTATAGTTAGGCATGGCTCAGGCTTGCTTGACCCATCCCTTAGTTATGCTGCTATAGCCAATTTCCATGATGCACTGAGCTTCTCTCTCTCACTCGATATCTTCTCTTTCCTGTAGTTTTGTGTACTTTTGTCTCTCTCTCCTGTCACTTTCTGTAGGTTTTTCTGCCTCCGGAGCTGTAGAGTGTGGCTGTGATGACAATCCTCCTGCTGCTCCTACATCCCCACTGCTGTTTGGTTTAGACATTATTAGTACTGGGTCTTGTATTACTGGTACTATTGCATTTACGACTTAGTTTTTACTATCATTACTCTTATTGTATATTGTATTACTGATACTACTTTAATTTTTTACATGGTATCTGCATTTATGCTATCTTATCTTCTGTCGCTATTTTCTACCCCCTCTCTCTCCTATTCCCCGCTGTCTCTTTGTCTCTCTTTTTTCAACCCAACTGCTCGAGGCAGATGGCCGCCCAGTCTGAGTCTGGTTCTGCTCAAGGTTTTTCTTTGCCATTGTTGCTAGTGCTTGGATAAGGAGGGGATAGGATAAGAATATTTGTCCTTGCTTTTGTTTCACAGCCAGCAGTTATACAAAAAACAAACATAAATATACAACATACAAGGAACAGTACATCATAATAAGGACTTACTAGAATTATTTAAAATGACAAAGCAGCAGGAATAAAAAAGTTTTTAAACTTAGTCCTTGTTACCTCGGCACCACAAATCTGTGGCCAGAAGGGAGCAACTTAAAGTGCTCAAAAAGAGGATGGCTTGGGTCAGCCAGGACAGAACCGGCTTTCCTGAGTGTTCTGACCATATACAAGTCTGAGAGGTTGTTCAGGATCGTACCTGCGACCTTGCTGCATAATTTTACTGGAGTCGATTTCTGTTTTTTTGGCTAATATATCTGTACCAGCCGAAGGTCCCAGAGGAAACCTGTTTCTTTCTGTGGGCGCTCAGTGAAGCCAGCGAGTCAAAATCCATGTTTTGCTGCGTTTTGATGCTTAATAAGCTCAGAATGCATAAATGCTGTGTCCTCTGAAAAGGAGAGGAGAAATATACATTTCAGCCACTTATGTCAGTTTTCCAATGTTTATAAACATCGAGACTGTATGAAAACACTCAGCGCCCGAAGGGAAACTTATTGCCTTCTGTGCGCTCTTAGGCCAGCGAGTCAAAACTCACGTTTCACAATTCAGAATGAAGAAATGCTGTGTCCTCTGAAAAGGAGTGTAGAAATCTAACTCAGCCACTATATCATGAATGTTGTCAATTACTAACGTTTACAAACGTGAGGATGTATGAAAACACTCGGCGCCCGAGTAGAATTGCCTATAGTGTTATAGACATAGCTCTTCAATTTAAAACTTTTTTTTTTAAATGAAGTTCTACGATGAAAAAAACAATCAAATTTTGAATGAGAAATATGATGATTTCATTTGAATAGCTGCAAGGTGACAGTTTGCACAAGTGAAACTACTGAGTCCTACTGAGTGCAGAGACACAGTGGTTGAATGCAGTGACATTGAAAGATGGTTGAATTAACCACTGTTTTTAGAAGTTTGTTTCTCCAAGTTGAGTATTTACCCACTGTAATGTAGGAAACAGGTTTTCATATGGTCTCTTCAGTGACAAAAAAGTGCTCTCGTTCATTTAGGCAAATGGGGATTTCAATCAGTACAGGTGTGATACATTTCTCTTTTGCAAACCCATTAAAATAAAAATAATAAAACAGCTGGATTTAGAAAACAAAGCATGATGGTTGTAAGAGGAAAGAAATTATTAAATTTAGCACACGAGGAGACTGAGAGAGGACTCACTGGCTCTCAGGGTGACTAACACCCTGTCTATGTTTGTACAAAGGTCTTACTGGACAACTTGCTGAAAGAAAAACTCATTAATCCCATAAGGAAGAAGTATAGTTAGGTGTGATGGTTGTTAGCTAAGGCAGTCTGCTTTTTGTGGCTGTTATGTCAGTTTTCTGGCTCAGTGATGAAAATAAGAAGCTCTTAGCAGGACTTCACAGTTATAAATGAAGAGTATTGTATTAACCTTACGGCATCTTCTTCTCTCTTCAGATCCAAATGACCTAAAGAGCATGTATGCTCAAAATTCTTCCCCAGGCAAGAGTGTGAGTATAGTGAGATTTTTTGTTTTTGTCTTTTTTTTTAAGTAAACAATAACACATTTTCTCTGTCTAGATTAATCATTCTTGTCTATGCTTATATTTATGTGTCAATAAGAATTCTTTATTAGCATCTATTAATGCCTTTGTTGCTCACCTTGGGCTAAGCTAGGCAGGTACTTTTTGTACTGTGTATCAGTTTGTAGTTTGAGGTAACTAACACTATACATTTTTATTACTAATAGTACACAGTCAGTAGTAGTCTAACAAGAGAGGATCCTTTTGATTTTCCATTTGAGAGAAAAAGATCTACTGCCAGATTTCACTTTGACTAATTTACCTATTTAGAATTCAATAGCTATTAGACATCTTAAAATGCGACTATTCTATTTTAATGATAGAGAATACTAGGCCACCTCTAAAGAGTTGAACCCGTGGGCTTGAAGCTGAGCTCCACTGAGAAGGTAGGAAAGTCAAAGTAGAGTAACACACTGTTGGTTTTGCTCTTCTTATGAAATTTGCTAGAAAATATAGAATAAAGCTAACCTTATCCTTTAATGCCTGAAAAAAAATGTATGAAAGAGGTGTGTTAAATAAGGTGATTTACTTTCGTCCCTTCAATCAGGTGCCATCTAAGAATTGGAATGGGAATGGACATGCAGAGGTGTATCTATAGCATTAAATGTTCACAACATTACATCACAACATACACAACAATCCAAGTTTTTTTTTTATAAAGGTATTTTAGCTATTTATTAAGAGTTTAACTCTTGAAAAATCAGTTAATCTTCATCAAGACTGTACGCTTGATCAGATTTGATTGACCGTGACAAAACAACCCATCAGCTGTCTTCATATTGCGATTCAACTGTTGCTAAATCCCATTGTTGCACACAAGTATGTGCCATCACCTTTTTCCAAATGAGAAAATACAATGTTTGTGCAGGAGCTCATTACTTATGGTAAGAAGCTTTTTGAGAAAATATGTTTCAGGGGCTTTAACTGAAAAATCCACCCAGAAATACTAAATATTAAAAGTTGCATATGCATATGTTGTTGTTAATATCAGTCCACATACAAACAGCAAGTTGAGATAAATATTTTAAAGTGAAAAAAAAATCCCAGTAAATGTCACTTTTTGTATTCAGTCAAAGAGCTACCAGATTGCACTGACACTAAACAATTTGTCTACAAAAAGAAAAAAAAAAAGTAACAGAGCGTTTTAGTTGTAGAGGTCTGCCGAATAAAGTGGTAACTCTGTAAATCAGTGACGTTAAACAGTATGAGAGCATCAGAGGGAGGATTTTCTTGCCAAATACTGCAGTGTGTTTTACTTTAACATGTCATTGTAATTCATTCAGGCATACTACTATTATGAGGATAATGTTCAAAACAGAAAGTTCAGTTCCCTCAGTGCTCAGTCTCATGGTGGCTTTCAGTCAGATCTGTCAGGTTTTGTGGGATGCTGGATGAACACCTAAATATTATTCTTATGCTGATTCCAGATGTCCAATCTCTGGACCTGTGAACTGACCCCTTATGGACATTACTCATACATACTGTGAAATGCTCCCCATCATCACATCATGTCAGTGAGGGAACATGGATTCTCTATAATGTCTCAGAAAGAGCATTTACGTCCCGTTGCAGACTTAATGAATTGTGGAAGTTTGGACATTTGGCTTCAGCCTCAGGGGTTCTTAAACCTTTTTGGAGTGATAATTAAGTTGGCTTTACTAAATGCAGTTGTTCTTTCCAAACTTCACAATAACAGTCTGATCTTTGACCTTTTAATGTAATGGTCCATATGGCAAACCTTGCCCATCTGTTACACCAAATTAGTTCAGACAGTCCAGGTTAGTGCTGAAATTAATAGTATTTGGTGTGACAGAGTAATCTTTAATTTCTCTTCAGATTACAGTTTGGCAAAATTACCTCTGCTCCTTTGTTTTATTTATAGTCACACAATTCGGAAGAAATCACCTTTCAAACTATCTTGAAGTTGATGCATGAAGTCAACTGATCAGTGTTCATTTATTAGATTGACTGGGTCATATGACATGCTCCAGTTGCAGTCCCTGATCATTGCCTTGCTTTTTTCTGTCTTTTCCTCTCCTTCAGAGCTATGATACATAGCTGCTGTTGCCCAGGGACAGTGTGTGTGTCCCCTGTGCAACCGGTTGTGGTGGTGAAGAGTGAATCAGAGTCGCCTGCCGTCAGCTTCACGGGAGTCCTACGAATACCAGCAAGTTACACACATACACAAAGACACACACAAATCCCCCTTTTTTCTATAAGCATGGAGTTGTTTATAAGGGAACAGTTTATTGGGTTGCACTTTCTGATGCCTGAGTGTCACAGCCAAGTCAGTAAATGTGATTTAATTTGTGGACATACAGACATGCCATTACTTTAAAGCAGACATGAGTGAAATTATAATGAATTAGCAGTAAAATAGATACAGTGAATTAGACTTAGACTTTCTGAGATAGACTTTTGAGCTGTTGGATCTGTTTTTGCTAAGATAATACAGGTATACTGTATCTTATAGTCATAGTTTTAGCCATTAGTTCTATCACTTACAATAACGTACCATCCAGAATAATTGCTGAGCTCATGCAACACATTAACAAGAAAAGAAGTCAAAAGGGTCAGATGATCAGATTTGAAAACAAATCTCCTGGTTAGCCACATTTAAAAGAAAATGAGGGCAAATTAAGGTAAAATCATTGCCTAAATAGTCTGTTGTAAACATCCAACACAATTTCCCCATTGACTTCTTCCTACCATAACTGTATGCACAGTTATCCTGTATAATGGGAATAGATATTTCTTGCCAAACCTTTGACTTGTTTCCAACCTGTCTGAGTGTCTAGTTGCCTGTGTTTCTTGGCTGCTTGGACATCTTGTAGCAATATCATAGCGTTCTCCGATTCCAGCAATTAAGATTGTAACATTGTAAATAAAATCCAAATTGTAATAATAACAGTCTAGTTTTCCTGTAGGGACCTTAACTGAATGATTTTATTAGTCTGGCTTTCAGTTGAGAAAGTCATAAATGGATTACTTAGAACATTTTCAGTGAAAAAACCCAGTCATATACAAAGAATAACTGTTCAGTTTCTTTTCTAGAGCACCAATACCAGTGTCAGTGGGCTATGAATACTTTCTCTGCTGTTGGCCTCTAAGATGCTTTGAGATTATGTATTCTGACAGATTTTCCACATCAAGAGATAATTCATGTAGGAAGGTCTTACTGTATCTGGGCAGATAAGCCAGACAGAAAAGCTACTATACTAACAATAACAATTTTGTATTCTGTGGATGGTGTTTGTCTTGCCAAAGTCATTGAGTTCTCTCTGTGTCTGCTGTTTGCCAAACCGGTCAGTTACACTTTCCTCTTCTGGCTGCCTCTCTACATCACTAAAGCAGGTGAGAACCAGACAGAACTACATTGAGTTTTAGGAGTCCAAGCATCAGCAACCATCTTGGAATTGTAAGGATTATTATTAAGGGTCTGAGCACTGCAGGTTTTGGATCTCTGATTATTCTTCTTCTCTGCTTAAGTCAAAGTTTGTGGGTTTTATGGGCACGTTTTTAAAATGTTTGACATACAGCACTCAGAAATTGAATGTTGCAGAGAATTCATTATTTTTGCAACACATCTTGCAATATGTGAGAAAGTTTTGCTACTGCAGCCAACTGTCAATGGTGATGTCCACCACTCTACCTTTTTCATTATCAGTTAACACTCAAAACTGCAAAAATGTGTGTTCGGATGCTACCAAAATTAAGTGACACATTGTTTAGAATCTGGAAATTAAATGTTGTAAAAGTTGAAATAGGTTTAAAATTGAGTACACAGTGATAAGAATTTTTTTTTTTTTGAACTGGTAGTTTAAAGATTAAGATCCTGACTATGGACCAGAAGGTCCAAGTTTCAAATGCAGATTAGGATTTGGATTTCTCCACGCTTCTTGCAGTGAATCCACTGATACATTTTCCTACAATGACGGCATTTAATGTTATTTGAGATGCCCGTTTTTAATATCCAACAGTGCACAAGCACTGAATGATAGGACATAAAGTTAAGACTTTTTAATTCATATTTACTGACATGCTGTATGAAAACCATTTTGCTCTACATTAATTTATTCACCCATGCAGCTGGAATGAACACTGAGAATATGTGGAGAGATGCTCAGATTATTGTGGAGACTGACCGTTTTTCACCGGACACTAAAATTATCTGCAATCTGATCACCAAGCTAATACAGTATCTATGCCTGACAGCTCTTTAAAACATCCATTCTAAAGTGAAACAGAAAGGACAGATAGAAGAAAATAAGAGAGCAATCAAAATCAAACACAATGAATGAGTTAACAAAATCAGTAACAAAAAATTTAACACATTATACAGTAAAAATAACCATATAATTAAAGGATAAAAGTAACAAAAAGTAAAAGATAAAATAAGTTACATGTAAAATAATAATGCAAAAACTGTCAGAGAAAAGACTGTGTCAGAAAGAAAGAGAACTGAAATAAAAGAGTAATATATTACTGTTTGTGTGACTGTGTTTGTGTATGTGTTTATGTCTGTGTGTTTTAGCTCATCTGGATGCTTAAGAAGGCCGGAGATCTCTCTACCCTGTTTGATGTGAGAGGAATTGAGGGTAGGTGCTTTTCTTCACATTTTCCTCTTATTTTTTTTATCTTGAGATAGAAAGATTTGTGTGTGGGTGGGTGTGAGTGTGTGTTCACGCATTCATGCATGTTATTTTTCTTTGTCAGTTTTTTGCTTACCATGGTGAATTTATGGGGCATATTTACACATATCATATGGATGAGAATGTAAATATCTAAAGTGCAGCAAGTCTTTTCACAGTACTGTGCATTTTATGGCACAGCATTGACAGATTAGACCCAGATATCATCTTTTCATCCGAGCTGAATGTAACATTAGGGTGCTGCTAATGTGTTAAGTGAGTTATAAATGGTGACTGAAAATGGGAGTTGTTTTTTTTTACCATCATGCTTTGTCTTTGTCTTGCAATTGTATGGCTTTTCCATGATCAGTGAGTTCGGTCAGGGGCCAACCATTGGTAAAAACCAGATCCCACTGATTAAATAATTAGTTGGTGGACAGAAAATTCTTTACTGTTTCAGTTTTGAGAAACATATATGGTAAAAACTACCAAACATTTTCTGGTTCAGCTTCTCACATAGCTTACTTTTCCTCATATCATGCCATTCTTTTACTTTTTTTTTGTTCAGAGAAGAATAATAGCCAGACTCAGCATATTTTAATTCACTCATTCACACACTCATTCATACAGCACTTGTTCTATACATTTAAGTGCTCTCTAACACATACACACACATTCACACACGAATGACACACTGGAGGACCACCGGTGGGCAACCGCTCTACCTCTTGAGCCACAGATGCCCTTAGCCTCCAGTAGCCTCCAGCCATAAAGAAGGAGATTACATAATGGGAAATTGGTTGAAATGTAAAACAAAAAGGTAACAAATGAAACACACTTGGTGCATGGAAGAAGCTCCAAATCTGAGAAAAGGATTCTATTACCACACTGACAAATTCAGACAAAAGGATGTTCTTGACAAACATACGGAATTGCTTCAGATAATGTTTTGTTTATCTTGACCAATGATAAACTGCTGCTATCAGAGCAGGGGCATTCCTCCCTGTCTTCAAGAATCTCTTGAGCACCTCCTCTCCCAACACCTGAACATGCAGAACTCATGCTTACTGTGCACTTCTTTATCTCCCTCCTTGCACTTACTCCTACTGCACTTTAGTGTTTTCCCCCTAACCTGTAAGTCGCTTTTGGATAAAAACATCTGCCAAATGTATTTCAAAACTATCTTAGAATGTGCACACACATTTCTGTGTGTATAAGGACACACTTACTACTGGATATTATCAACGTAACTGTTATATAATATATAATTATGTATATCTTATATAAGCTGATGAGATGCAGCTCTGACAAGTCACTTTTGGAGGCCTGCTGTTGGCTTAGCTGATGACAGAATAGCTCATCAGCACTGATTGGTTTATTAATTGAGCTTTAGTGATCATCAGTGGCTCATGGAGTGCAGAAACTTTATCAAAAATGCCACAACCAGTACGCACAGACTTTCAGTTTTGAGAGGCACAGAGGTATATTTGGCTGGCTATAGAAAAATCCATTACTGAGAACCAAAATAAAACATGGCTGGTCTATTTTTTTCCTAGGTATGCTGCTAGTATGTGGAGGTCTAGTCAATGGACCATATGCCCTCATTAGAAATGCAGTGTCAGCTGATTTGGTAAGCATGTCCAAGTCAAATTTCAATGGTTGTATAGAACAGGTCTACTCTCATCTCATCTCATCTCATCTCATCTCATCTCATCTGTCTTCCTTTCTCTTTTTTCCTTTGATCATAGGGGACCCATAAGAGCCTGAAAGGCAACGCTAGAGCATTGTCAACTGTCACTGCAATCATCGATGGCACAGGATCTGTAGGTCAGTACCGCTGGTAGTGCACAGGTTGGTCTGTCTAAGAGTCTTGAGTGATTGCTCTGTCAACCAATAGCTAGTGCTTTGACCCTCTGGTGTTGTTTCCAGTGCTCCTCTGAGACGTTGCTCATGTATTTACTCATGTACCTACTCAACTTAGCTGCAATGATGCCTGAGAGGAGCTTCCATGTTGACACATCTGATTGGCCTATATGTTAGCTAGTTTTATAAACCTACTTTTTCCACATTTTGTTGAGTAGCAACCTAATGCTGAAATAGTAAAAAAAAAAATCCCTCATCAGTGTACACTCAGTAATCCAAAATGCGAACAAAGTGAAAACAAAATTTTAGAAATTTTTGTTGATTAATTAAAAAGGGAAACTGAAATGCCACATTGACATAGTATTCAGACCCTTTGCTATGACACTTGAAATTTAGCTCAGGTATCCCCCATTCCTCTTATCATCTTTGGGATGTTTCGACACTGCTATGGAGCTAGAACAGTGACATTAAAATTTGGCACTGAAAACAAAACCCAAACTGAAAAAGGAAACATTGGCATTGAAATATTTGTATTGTAAAAAGTTGTATTGGCACTGAAACAAGTATCTGCATTGAAAAAAAAGGTTTCCTTAAAAATAAAACACAGACATAAAAAATTTACAATCTCACAATATTGTTATCTTATCTTTTGTATTGCGATGTGTTTTTCAATGACGATCTGCAGATTTTTTCGTTCAATCAATGTTTTTTTTGTTGTTGTTGTTTTTTTTTACAATGTCAGGTTTTTTTTCGATGTCACTGCTTTTCGGTTACCAACCTCTTTAAATTCGATATGATACTGATACTTTTTCTTCCAATTTTTGCAATACTGAACATTTATTTAAACTGAATGTGATTTCTCAAAAATAATTGTAACATCAGATCACACAACACATACACGCCATTAACATGTATGTGTGTGTGATTTTGAGAGTGTGAATGTGTGTGTCGGACAGAAGGTGGCGCAGGAGATTTGGAGGTGTGGGCATCGTCTTGTATTTGTTCAGCCTCTGAGCAGAGACTGAGCGCTTCTGCACGCTCGGGTTTCATAGTCATGTGACACAGGCCAGCTATAGGGCTGTTTTGGCGAGTGAGCTGGGTAGTGCAAAATTCCAAATCGATCCAATACCGATTAAATACAGAGCCAGTATTGCTGATACAGATACAATACTGATACTTTTTACTGATAAAAGCAGCTTATGTACTTCGATGTAGCCGAGAGCAGTATGTCATGATTTATGAAATGAATGCATCAACAATATTCTAAATCTGAACACATTTTCATGACCACTAGAATATTTTGTCAGTTTTGCTTTTCACTGTTAATTAGTTACAAATGGTAATCAGTCTGTAAACTGATGATCACTTGTACTTTATCTTAAGATCTGACATGAGTGACTAAAATATTACTTTTGCCACCACATAAGCTACCTGGATATTTGCCTCTCTGTCAGTAACCTCTGTCTCTGTACTGGTGTCTGGGTCGGTCTGTCTGTGGGGTTTTCACTCATTACAGCTTACAGGTGTCTGTTCAGTGCCTATGAGTCACATGATGGTACGACAACAAAACATGTGAGAGCAGGGGAGGAAGACGAGCTAAGTGTACATGCAAAATGTGAAAGCAGTGAGAGAGAGAAAGCAAAACATGGCACACCAGAAACAGGTGTCAGTTTGTTGCTGGTATGATGTTAATATGACAATTGTTATGGGAATCCTCTGTTGAATAAAGCATAAAGTCAACGGTTGTCTTTCTGTAGGTTTAATTCTTACAGACCCACTGCCTTCCTCAAGCATGAGATGCACAGTGAGTACAGAGTACAGTAGATTATAGGTTAAATGCAAAAGAAACAAGGTTACGTCAAGATGTCAATGTCTTCTGAAGACTACACAACAGTGTATCCCTGAGAGAAAGTGTCAGAGATTACACAGCTATGCAGCCCTATATCAGCCCCTGTCCTTGATGGGGCGAGGTGCCCTGTCAGCTTACTGACGTGGAAAAGTACTAAGCATATGACATTTCATAAGGCACAATTGTACAACACAAATGGTCACGATTATTAATAAATTATCAAAATCAATGGGAACAATTATCATGAATCATATAAGAATTTCCAATACACTATCAACAGATCTTTTCGCTGTCTTTTTTTGCTGGGAACCACCAGCTTCACGATTGAAACAGAAAAAATTTTTGAAAAAATATTGACATCGTAAAAAAACTGACACTGAAGACAGATTGAATGAAAAAATCTGTAAATTGTCGTTGAAAAACACATAATAATACAAAAGATATTGTAATACAGTAAGATAACAATATTGTGAGATGGTAATTTTTGATGTATGTGTTTTATTTTTCAGTAAAACTTTTTTCCGTGCCAACACTGGTTTCAGCGCCAATACTACTTTTTAAAATACAAATATTTCAAAGCCAAATGTATCCATTTTCAATTTGGGTTTTGTTTTCAATGCCACATCTTAATGTCGCTGTTCTAACTCCATACCTGTCTGCCGGTGGTAAATTCGATAGACTGGAACTGTCAATGAACAAGACCAACAGTGGGTTCTGTGCTTATGTTCAGTATGACACATGTTGTGTCATTTAATCTGTACAGTGTGAGCATAAAAGTTGCAAGTTCGGGCCATTCAGAAAGGCTGATTGAAATGTGTAGTGTGAGTTAGCAACAACATACAAGATTAATAAATAGTTGGGGACTATTTTCAGCAGTGGATTAAACCACATGTGATGCTCTAGTGAATACTTGGGGCAGCAGGATGCTGTGTGCGGGATTGAGTCAAAAGAAACACATGCATGAGTGTTCATGTTAATGAAGGAACATGCCGCCCAGTGAAACAGTGTGGCTAACTCGTGTTTTTAACGTGTTTTTAGACAACAGTGGAGCTCTATGTCACAGAGACATATGGCAAGACATATCTGGCTTTGGATATACACACACAACACTTGTTAGTGGGATACATTCATTGTTAGTTTGGGTCTTTTCATCAGATCTATTAGCAAAATAACATAAAAAATCACCATCCGTATTCTTTAATGATCTTTAATGATAGTGCCATTCATGTTGGGCTATCTTCTGTTATTGCTCAATGTAGTGTAATAATTTTTTGAAACATAAGATTCACTTAGGATTCTTGTCTGAAATCCCCCTAGGTTTTTCATGAAGAATCCACATAGTCAAACAAATTACCCTGCTCATGTCTTTGCAATCAGGTGCAGCACTGTCTGTGGGGTTTTCACTCATTACCCCTACTGGCTGGCTTGTTGTCTGTAGGTGGCTGAGATCAGGTCACAACCATTAACAACAGAATTATCATTACCAATAACCAGTGCCAGTAAATTATTTTCATTGCATTTTCTTTACTGCTGCACTACACATTTTTTAAAATAATTGATTTAAATTACTGTGCCCCCCATAGAGACACAGAGAATTATCTTCAACTTTGCAGTTGCCCTCAAAAATACAGAGCTTTTTAGCCTTTTTTTTTTTTATCCTTTGTCGTTTACAGCTTCCAGCTTTACTGTTGTGGTCTAATAGCACCATTTCCAACAGCAGCATTCAACTATTTCCAAGGAAAAGCTCTGATAAACTCACTGCTCACTGCTTAGCACCAAACAGCAGACAGCCAAAGTTAGAGATTAGCTGGGGAACATGGAAGAGACCAAAACAGAGCTTAAAGATAGTGAATGCCTGAATTAAATTCAACAGGTGGACACAAACATAACTCCAAATGAATGTTGATGTTATCACATCAGATGTGATTTCAGTTTGTTCTGCTTCTCCTAAGTGGCCAAAAATCAATTGATATAGCTTCAAGAACAATTTTAATACCAGCACCACAAAATAAGCAAACAGTTGAGAAACTAAAAGCTAGAGTAAAATAAATATATATAAACTACTGTAATAATTAACTTTGTGAATGTATGTATGTACAGCTTTTGCTGCGACTTGTGACAAAGGAGCTTTCCCCAACTAAATCCCGTCCCATCTCCACTATAGGGTAAGTTCTGTTTTTCATCATTTTATTCACTGCCCTGTTTCCACTTGCTGTTAGTTATCTTGCATTCTTCCTATTCTCTTACACCCCATTTCTCACAGATCCACATTGCAGACCAACTTGATTTCTATAGACAAATGCTGAGCTGGGTCGTTAAAATTTCTTTAGTCAAATTCCAAAGCAACTCTAACTATAAACACATACTGTATACACTGAAAATTAAATAGTAATATTGTTTTGTTTTGTTTTGTGTTTTCTTTAACCTTTATTTTATTACGGGCATAGAGTAAAATTAAGACACTAATATTCAACAATACTGTATTATAACTAAATGAGCTAACAAAAAACACAGTTGCACATTAATGAGTGTGGCTTATGAGCTGAAATATTAGCACTGCCTCAAAGTTGTGAGTAAAATATTACTGGCCTGCAAATTGAAATCATATCACAAAATATGTATTTAATAGTTATTTATTTTGTTTTTTTTTTTCAAAAAATGAACATCATGAACAGAGTTCACTTTCTATAGCGCTCATTGCTCAAGTGTAAAACTTAATGACAAACATCTTATCAATATGATGTCTGTTTCTGCTTCACAGGTTGAAGGAGCACTGAGCATTTTGATTGTGCTGTCTGACTGAACTGTCTACACACACACACACACACACACACACACACACACACACACAGTGCATTGAAACCACTTGTATAAGCCTGAATTTGGACTGTGGCTCTGACAGTAACTGTATTGTCCTGGACATGAGACATTAACCATTAACCATACACATGCACAAACAATTATATAAATATATAACAGATATGTTAATAAACCAACATGTCTGTATGTGTGCATACACACACACTGTTGTGCCAGCTACAGTGGTTCTCTGTAAACAAGAGTCTTCTTGCGTCCCTGAGATATATAAAAATAGCCTTACGTTAACATGTGTATTAAAGTAGAAGTGACAGTTTAGGTAGTAGTATTTGAAACAACTTCTATGACTGTGTTCCAATGGATCTTACTGTAGTTATGGGCAGACACCTCATATTCTTATTTTGATAAGCTCTCCAAGCCCTAACCTAACCAGAATATCTGTAACCCTGCCATTCAAGTTTATGTCTAAACTTAACCATCTTGACTATTGTTTCTAAGGGACCATTTTTAATTTTATACTTAAACCCAGCCTTCCAGTGGGACCATGATCCCTGCTGTCAGACCTTTGATTCATCACCTACCTGTCTTTTTTAATTAACTCAGACAGGTCTGGTGTTGTGCTTACTGACAGCTTTCAAGAGAGATTAAGAATGCAGAATGGTATTCCTTTGCCACACACAAAAAAATAGCAAAAATCTCCACAAATGGTTGTAAATTGACTCAGAGAACCAAAAAAGCTTCCATGCTCTTGAACTGTGACCTTAGTGGTACAGATAATCAAGTGAGAGAAAAATACCAGTTCTGTCTGTTCCTGAGGCTCAGTGGGATCCATCATGCTCTGATACAACTGCTTGAATTTAGTGTTAAAATGTGCTTGTTACCTTGTTAGCTACTAGCTAGCAAGCTAAACTAAACATCTAATTAGCTGCTGTAGAACAAGAGCCAGCCACAAAGATATTTTCTGTTAGACCTGTCTCCTAGTTTAGTCTGATGTTAGTTAGATGGTTTCACCAAATTAAATTAAACTATTTCTTTTTCACTTGTTTCTTGTCTTTGTCTGTTACTGTTAGACTACACAAGACTGAGGTTAAGTAGCAGTCATGCTGCCGTCACTGTTGGCAGTCTGCTGGACAACCAGCACTGGCATTCTGTTGTCATTGAGTGCTTTAACAAGCAGGTGAACCTCACAGTGGACTCCCACATGCAACACTTCCAAACCAAAGGGGAAGGAGATTCACTGAAGGTTGACTATGAGGTCAGTCCATCCTGTCAGTCATTTAGGCTGATAAAGTGTTTCATTAGCATGAATGAAATTGAGCAAGATAGGTTATTTTAGATGTCCAAGGTTCTGGAGGTAAAAGTCATGTTTTCATAGACAATGTCAGGTGACTGAAAGTTGGAACTCTTAAAGGCTTGGATGATCATGAAACTCTCCTGGTTGAATCATTAGCACCAAAAATGTGCAGCTATGCTAGAAAATATCTGGTTCTTTGATCAAGTCAAAGGCACCAGTCTGTGACCATAAAACCTGAAGGAGAGAACTGCCCATTTCAGTAAGAAACATTCAACCACACAACATCACATTCTGTATGCCCCCATAACAGCAAGCTCAGGATAGAGATTGCACTTTGTTGAAACTGCTAAAATGTTCAGCAGTTTAAATCAGTTAACTTTAAGATTTAGGACTAGTTTTGGATGTAATCAACAAGTGCAGCAACAAAGTCATCATTTATGCCCATGACTAGCTTCCTGAGTGAGTTCAGCTGGCTAGAGCCCCCCACTATTCAAGCGGTAAACCTTTGTGTACATGCAGCAGGTTGGTTTCTTACTCTCACTGTGCCTGTGTGGGTTCTCTCCTGGTACTCTGGCTACCTCCCACAGTCCAAAGACATGCAGCTTAGGTTAATTGGTGCCTCTAAATTGCCCATAGGTGTGAACGGTCCTTGCGATGAATCCGTACAGGCGTTTACCCTGTCTCTTGTCCAATGTCAGCTGAGATAGGCATAGATGATGGATAGGCTTGGTATGATCTACTGCCAAAGATTTGTCATTTCAAATGATGAATGCAGCATCAGCAGCAGAGCTACAGAAGCCTGCTATCTGCTCCTTGCAAATATAAAAAAGTAGAAAGACGTAGTTTCAATAAGGGATTTGTTAGCATAGGATTTCAGCAAATTTGGGTATATTCCCAAAGGGAATGAGATCAAAAATGGGACAAGCAGATTTCCTGAGAGATGGGGGCACATTCAGGATATTTCAGGTGCATTCACTTTTAGTTTGACTACCAAAAAGTAAAACTAAATAAATAGAAATTATCCTTTAGCTTTTTCGTCCCCCAGGGAAATGTGATCTTCATGTGCTTGCAGCCCAAACTGGTTGCCTGTACCTTTCTGAGCTGCAGCAGCAGCTTTCCTGATGCTCCCAACGGCTGCATCGTCCACCATCATGGCAGGTTTCTTTGCTCATTTCCAGTTCAGGACATGGAATGCTGATGGTCTGCTGCTCTCTGTGCAACTCAAACCAGAGCCCTGCAGACTGGAGCTGCTGATCAGCAACAGCCGGCTCCTCCTAACCTTCCAGAGCCTGAGACAGCAGAGATCAGAGGCCTCAGCTGGTTAAGGAAAAAGCAAAGACACACACACAATACATGTATTGATTTATAGATAGATAGATAGATAGATAGATACTATTATATTAATATTAATATATTAATTCTCATGGGAAATTCATAGTTCCAGCAGCATCAACAGACTTAAAAGGTCGAAGGCATGCAATAAATATTGGGAATAATAATAGTAAAAAAAAACAAAAAAAACACTGCTAATAAAAAACACAGTGAAGAAACTTCAAGTCCAGTGCAAATGGAATGCCATATTTAAGGTGCATGGTGTACAGTGTGTGTGTGTGTGTATGTATGTATGTATGTATGTAGTGTGTAGTGGGGCGGTTGTTGGTGGTTCGATTTCCGGCTCCTCCAGTCCGCGTGCCGAAGTATCCTTGGGCAAGACATTGAACCCCAAATTGCCTCCGATGTGTGTGACATCAGTGTGCGAATGTGTGTGCGTGTGTCTGTATTACAAAAGCACTCTTCAATAGAACAAGTGCTGGATGTGAATGGGGTGAATGTGATCTGAGTGGTCGAAAAGACTAGAAAAGCGCTATATAAGTACAGTCCATTTAGTCCTTCAGAGCAGTTGACAGTAGTGTTTTCCCCCCTTCGTGGAATTAAAGAGCCGCATGGCGTGGGGGAGAAACGATCTCCTCAGTCTGTCTGTGGAGTAGGACAGTGACAGCAGCCTGTCGCTGAAGCTGCTCCTCTGTCTGGAGATGATGTTGTGCAGTGGATGTACTGGAATGGACAATCCAGTTCGACAGGAGCCTGCTCAGCATCTGTCGCTCTGCCACAGATGTCAGGCTGTCAAGCTCTGTGCCCACAACAGAGTTTTCATTCTCCTCTGTGCTGGAGTCGACTCGTGGGGCGAGGGAGAGAAGACGGTGGGTGGGGGTTGCAGTGTTTTGAGCTGAGAATGAGTTGGGGTGGTCAAACCTGTTGAAGAAGTTGTTCAACTGGTTCGTTCTCCCAACATCTCCCTCAATGGTTGCACCCCTCTTTGAGCTGCAGCTGGTGATGATCTTCAGCCCATCCCACACCTCCTTCACCATGTACGTTTAACTGTAGTGTTGGTATTTGTACGTTCAACTGTAGTGTTGGCATTTTCTTTCGAGCCCAGTATTTTAGCCTATATTTGTTTATATTTTTATGAACTGGCACCATTAGTGTTTATAGTCTAGCCATGGATGTATACAGCTATCACGTTACTGAAGAAAACTTAACGACTTTAATGATTCTAAGTCAAATTCTGAAGCCTGTTTTGTATTATCTTTGTGGATTTATAGAAGCTTATTTTAAATAAGCAAGTGTTTCACAGCTGTGTGTTAAGACTAAATTAGTGCGATTTTTAAAAAAACTAAAATTCACTTCATGCAGTGTCTTCTTGTTTCTTCTTCCACGTTTCCCCCTCAGCTCCCACCTTTACCCCTTGGCAAGTCTTTTGGCTTTGGATTGTTGATGTCTGTTACAGACCATCCTTTAATGTCCTAATGGTTAAAATGCTGTGCAGAGAGAACGGTTAAAATGACAGAGAAGCACATTTTAGAAATCGGCTCGAAAGGGTCACAACAAGGGTCCGCTACACAGACCTGCTGCCACCTTTTGATGAAACTGTATTTTTTACGTGTGTATTTTACATGCTCTGGTCAACAGTGCCGGGGGCCATAAATGAAACATTTTATAACAGACGCCGCGGGCTGTATAAAATTTGACCACGGGCCGCAATTGGACATGTCTGCTGTAGACTGCAAACCGACTTTTTATCAGCTGATTATGTGCTATGATATGTTTGTTTATCTGGTTTATTTGGTTTGTGTTTAAATCTAATCGCTGAATAAATCAGTTTTAAAATGTACTAATTTGGCTCTGATTCATATAGAAAATCTCACCCTGAAGCACGTCAAGACTTCGGGCTTTGCATTGTGTATTTTCCTGGGGTTGAAATCAGGTACATATAAATGTCCACCTGTCCTGGAAGCGGCATCCCTCGCACGCAACTTTGCTTTTTTTTATTTAAAGTCGCCATTTCAGAAATTGGCTGGAAATTGTCAGACGGTGGCTACACAGAGCTGCTGCCACCTTTTGGTGAAATATAAAATTGCATTTTTTGTTTAAAAAAAAAAAAAAAAAACATGTTAAACGTGTATTTTACATGCTCTAGCCGACAGTGCCGGGGGCCATAGATGATACAGATGATGATTTGACCATGGGCCGAAACTGGCCCCCAGACCAGACTTTAGACATGCCTGGCTTAGCTGAAGACCCTTATCAAGTAAAAAGACTTCAACACAAATATAAGCAGCCTCTGCACCCGTTAATGGATGCCCAGCTGCTCCTCCTCAGACTGCCTTCATCTGGTTACACCTATTGAACCTATCCTTCTTGACCTGCCAGGGGTCCCAGCCGCAGTGGAGACCAGATTTGGCTGGATACTGCAAGGGCCATTCAAGTCTCTTCGAGCAGTGCCTTTTCCTGGCCACTACCTCCACAGCAGCTAAGGTACAGAAGCTTTGGGAAATGGATACCCTACCATGCAGAAGTAAGCTGCTGGTGATGAGGTCACAAATAGATGAAGAAAAAGTACAACAAGGACAAAAGAGCTGCTTAGTCATAGAAGACTATGACTATGCTGCACCATGCTGCCCATGACACAGCCCTTCAGGCATCCCCGCCTGAAGTCCCAGCTTCTCAAGAAATATCTGATAAGCCCAAAGCTTATTGACCCTACTGCAGCAATACATAGCACTTTCTGACCCAGTGGGTCCCCACAGGGAAGCATCTTAGCAGAGACCTGGGGAAGGCAGAGGCTTATTAAGCTGAGATCATGAAGCTGGAGAAGACAGGCTATATAACCATAGTGAGTCAGGAACAGGTGAAGACCCCCAGGTGAGCCTGCTGCTTAAGAATGGCCTCTGTTGCACTTCCTCTGGCATGACCTGTAAAGTTTGTGAGTCCATCAAGAAGCACTTTTACATGGACCACTGGCAGCAGAGCCTCTCCTCTCAAGACATAGCCAAAGATATTGTAGATAAGCTGAGGGGACTGTTGATGGAGGTAGGCTCCAAGCTGCAACAGTGGGAAAGCACCACACCGGATGTCATCAGCCACCTGCCCAGGGAGATCAAGTTGGTGCAGTGAACAGTGGCTACACCACACAGACATGGACCCACAGGAACCTGTGCTGAGGCTGCGCTGGTCACTTGAACATGCTCTGTAAGTCACAATTGCTTGAGTGTTCCTCTCCGAACAGGAGGAACATTTATTATTTATTATTTATTTAGTATTCACCAGTCGATACGACCCCATTGGGTTCTTCATGCAATTCACTAGGAGAGTCAAAGTGCTTGTTCAGCTGTTACGGGACAAGAACCAGGAGTGGGATGACCCCCTTCTGCCTGGTGACCAACTCAAGGCATGGCAATCTTGTGAATATGACTTGCAACACCTGGACGACATCTGACTGCCTCCCTGCTATGTGCCCATGCCCTGGACCTGAGAAGAATCATTTTGTTACTCAACTCAAGTTTGTTGGTATAGAAAAGCAATTCTAGATAGACAGTTTATTTTCACATTAAATGCAATGTATCCAAATAACTCAAATGAGGAGTTTGATCTGCCTCCATTTCAGTAAGAACGTGTAGATTCACATTCACATTGCTGCTGCTGAGAACTGATTTTCATTGACCACTTTGGGGCAATGGAAACAAGTTGCGAACAGAAAAGATAAAGTTGGTGTCTGTAGAAAATTTTAGATTAGAGTTTTAAATTCCTTTTAGAAAATATGGAATTAGGAGAAGTGGCTTGAAAACATGTAAGATGTTTTTGCATTTTTAACATGTCCTAATCTCACAAAAAATGTGTTTACTGATCATAAAACATACATAATCTTGTATGTAGAGAAGAAAGTGTGGACAATGGGTTCATGCTAACAGACTAAAATATTATATTTTTGTGTTGTGCATATTTAGAGGAGAGGGTCTGGACAGTGCTGACCCACAACAGCACAGCTCCAGTCAGAGTCCAGGGCTCATCTCTGCATAAACCTCACATCATGAAGTTAAACTACAGCGCCTTGGCCAAACAAATACACGCCATCATAACTGGGTCAGAGCAGTGCTGGCAGGAAGTGATTTATAAACTGCAGGAAGTCCCGCCTCTTCAACATCAAAGGTAAAGTTCCCACAGAATGTTATCTCCTCTCTTCCTCCATCCCATTTGTGTTACACTAAGAAAACTCCATTCTGACCTCATGAGCTGTGCCCCTTGTGTTGCTCTTGTTATGTTCTTGCAATAACTTAAAAGGCAATCTCCAGTCTTTTATGCGTAAATTCATCTTGATTTGCTTTGGTGTCTCACTCCTAAATCATGAAACATTCATGACGTTCTGAATTCCACCATTCCCTTGGTGCTTTGTGAGCGCAAACAAACAAGTTCATTATCAAAGCAGATCAAAGAAAAACAGGGAACAAGTTGTTTTATAGCTGTTTGGACACTGTCTAATACAGCCTAATTTGATCAGCTGTAGCTTTTGTTGTCTGGGTACAGACTTCTACTGTGGAAAAAGGTCAAAGGCTGTCCATCATTTTCCTGCTGTCATAAGTTAATTAATGAGGAAAAAAGCCTTTATTTATTTATTTATTTTCCTGAACTGCAAAGAGAACTAGACTGTTATTTGCAATAGGTTGTATATATTTCTTTTTTCCAGGGTTTTGTTTAGTTTTTTGTTTTGTTGAGTTTTTTTGCTTCTGTTTTTTTGTTAAGTCATTTACACATTTCTGATATGTTACTGTTTTTATTTGATGTGAATCCAAACGTAATACTCCCTCCATGTTTTTGTCATGATAAAATCTGCGTAATTTAACAGAGCTATAAAAAAACAGAATCACTGTGTTGTCCCCTGGCCTGTTGTTGCCACCTACTGGTGATTTGGTGTATTGTTAATCCCCTTAAGTTTTGTTTTCTTTAAGTTTCTTTTTTCATTCTCCATGTGGTTTATTTGATCAGCTAGCAGCTTGCAGTGTGCAGCGTTTTCTTTATGGTACAGCCTTGGAACAGTTTTGTCCGTGAGTACATTTTATAGATATTGTTTAAATTTATATTTTTGTGTTTATTAAAATTCATGGTTGTTTAAAACAATGTGTTAATACAATACAATAAGTTAATAAATGTTTTGAAACCATAATGTTTATGTTGTCATTATTTCATGTGTGTATATCTAACTCTGATCATTGATTGATTTTTTTTATACTGTTCAGTTTTACAGAAAACAGTATGTCTAGACAGTTGTGGGAGTTTTTTGTTCGCCATCTGTCCAACTTTGTCTAGATATGCAACTGTGAGGACAGAACAATCACATAGTCATCACTCCTCAGAGTTTTGTTTTTAACACAAATACTCAATTAATTGACTAATTAATTTCAGTCAGTTCTACTTTGCTGTCACTTCCTGCACAAATCTTTACATTAAAAGCCTTTAAAGTCTGTGTAAAGCAGTGACACTTATGCGTTCTGAGTCAGTCACACCACAGAAAAATGTGCTATCACCCACCAGAAACATTGCTTACAACATTAACCAGAAACATCTCTTTTTTATCTCAACCAGACTCTATTTACAAAAACTGTAATTTAACTCAATCTGCTAGTTGCTACCTTGTGGTACACGTGAGCTGCATATTTCTTCTACCACTGAAAGTCACATAATAATGCAAACTAATTAAATAGATGTAGGCAGTGGTATTCCTGTGTTCTGCTCGGTAAAATGAAATGTTTTTGTCAATAGAGTCTGGTAGTGATTGCCGGGTGCACTGTTCTTGATCAATGATGCACTGATTCCAAAGATAAAATCTGGGTTGCATTCTCTGTAATGGGATATGGTGTGATTAGGTCAAGGCCGTTTCTAGCTTTGTGGGGGCCTTACGCAAGATGCTGTTTGGGGGCCCCTAGTTTACCAAATTATGATGGAGAGATTCCTAATCCCTTAGATGATCCACGAACATGCCACAATCTATTACACTTCATGAGCAAAACAGGCTACATTCATGATAACCTCTCATATTAAAATTAAACATCTTATTGAGCCACTCAAGGAAGATCTGAAACTGATCTGATCTGGAACTGATAAAAATGATAGGATATGAAAGGAAAACAACAATCCTCCACATGTCAATAAATAAAACAGATACTGAGTGTTTTTTTTTTTTTTTTTTAAAAAAGGTTACTTACATTTTGAAAGCAAGAACACAAATCAAGTTTTCACAGCAACACAAATTCTCACACCTTGAAACAATTAATAACACTTAATAAATAACTAGTGTTACTTATAAAGCAGTAGCACACTTCTAATTAGAGGCCTATAAAATACACACTAAACTTAATAAGTGAATCATAAGTAATCCTAAAGTAATGGTAAGTGGCAAATATCAACAACTTCCACTGGATGACAACATAGCAGACATCTGCACAACAACAACAACACACCCCCAACACCATAATCTGACAAAATGGGTCTGATGTCACTCACTTTGGTCAGTCAGTCAGTCCCATGGCAGGATAGCACAGTCCATTCACATGTGACATGTTAATTTTATTGTAGGCAACTCTCATGAAGCAAACACTAAAGCTGGATTTAAAAAACTCAGCGTTACACTTCCACCCCACATCACAAACAAATGCCTTACCTTTACCCTGTCTTTCTTCCCCTGTTTTCTTCTTTTCTTCTTCTTTCTTGTTTTCTACCCCACTAGGATGACTTCTTTTTGATGCCATAACGCTGTTTGCCATCCACATCCTCACTAACGGGAATGATGGGTACCTGTCAGTCATTCCCATCATACCTGTCGGCGGACATCACTCACTGCGTGACAGTGGAGTGCCACAAAAACACTAGCCACAGCTTCTCATTGCTGCTTATTTTATTCTTAAACTCCTACATTTATTTTTAAGCATTTAGGGATAAAGACAGGTAATAAAAATTTTCCTCAGATGAGGCTGAACATTCAGCTTTGGGGCCCCGTAGTGGCTGGTGGGGCCCTATGCATTTACATAGTCCGCGTATTAGACATACACTGTAAAAAAACAAAACAAAAAAACAGTTGTTTTTACAGGAAAACGCCGGCAGCTGTGGTTACCAGAGAATTCCTGTAAAAAATACAGCAGCACAGTAGATAACTTTACAGGCGAAATATGTAAATTGATTTACAGTGAATGAAATCACAGCTGAATCACATTTAAAAACTGAAGTCTACAAAATAAATTTGTTAATTTCGCATAAGTGTTGTATATAAATAGACCATTTTCTGTATTTTTTACATGTAATAACTGCTTATTGTGCATCAATAAATGATAAAATTAACAGGGAAATATCAAACAAAAAACTAATTTAAACTGGTAGAACAACAGTGAAACTTTGCATTTTAAATGGAGGTGTTCTGTGTATTATACATAAAATCTATTCAAAATATGCTGTATTTTTATGCTTTAATAATCAAGTTATAATGTAAAATTTACTTATAAACCTGCAAAAATACATCTTGAGAAAAGACAACACAGGAAAATATCACTTTTGGAAATTTTATTTAACATCCATCATTAATATGCATTTTTTTACAACATGTAAACAAGCTACATGTGTTAGGCGCACAACAACAACCAAAAATTTTGTTTACATGCTTAGATGTTACCATGTAATTTATCTATCTCTATGGAGAAAATCAGGTGATGCCAACAGGCCAAGGTCAGATCTGTGGAGAGGCGAGCCCCCTCAAAGTAAGAATGCTTGTTAAGGTATTTTTTAGCAATAAAAACAATCCTAATTAAATAAATGCAAGATAGGTACGTTTTATACCATACTGTGGAACATTCCTGCAAAGCACGAACATCTTCATGAAACAAGCAGGTGGCAGACCCTCTACCAGAAAAAGTAACACCTTTAAGACTTTAAAACAAAAATTACATGTTGTGCCTTAATTACCATAATAAACCTTGTGGATTGAACAAAGCAAAAACTAACAGTACCTCTTCTCAAACAAACAGTCCGACTGCACAGAAAGAGTCCATATTTAGCCTTAACGCCACTTGCCTCACGCTTTCTATTCTGTTTTTCAACTGTTTGACAAGGGAATGGTAGCCTGTTCCAACAATATCGCTCTCTATTACATCTTGCAGAGAACTGGGATATTTTGCCACCATTTTTTTGCAACGTCAGTTGAATGCTTTTTCCCAACATGAGGGCATTTTTTCCATTATCTCAGTCACAACAATCCGGACCATTTGCCTCTTCAGTTTTGGGCCTGGCCTTTTCCCTCTCTCCAAGAATGCATCACTTCCTCAGGAAATTTACTCCATGGAATTTCAAAGTCATCCCACTGTGTGTGAAGTCCTGGGCTGCTGGAGGAGGCAGACGATGAACTTTGGGGTGAAACAGAGAGTGATGACAGCAATTGGGTAGGTGAGGCTTCCACAGATGATAGTGAGCTGTTCTCAATGTTACACAATGTCCATGTCTGCTTTTGATTTTGAATAGTTGTGTGCTGCATGGTGTTTTTACTTACATTTCTGTTTACAAACAGAAAGAAGCTTTCTGGCTTGTACAGGTCTTAATACTGTCATCAAATCAGCCTCCTTTACGAAGCGTAGATCATCATACGTCTCGACTCCAATGGACTGCAAGTGCTCTTCCAGGATGTTTTTGTTTACTGCTTGAAGTTCTGGTAGGGCTTCCATGATGGCAGCATCTAGGAAGGTTCGCTCTGAGTCACTCATATTTGCGCTGAAGAAGAAATGCAGAACAGAAAAAATATACAGTACATACACTTAACAGAGCAGGGACATGCATCAGGACACACTTATATTAATATCAAACTATTTACAGTGAGAAGTAAATGAGCTTCAATTGGACTTTATTTTGCCACAATACTGTGTTTTAGTGGAATGACTTGGAATCCATCAAGAATGTATGATACCAAAGGATAGAAATCGGGCAGGTCATTAATGTTGATACACTGTAACCCAAGACTGTCCTCTGTCACAGAATACAGATGGTATTCTGAGAGGAAGATGCGTTTGTGGATATCCATCAAAACATACACAGATGTGTAATTTTGAATCAAGATGAGTAGAAGTTCACCAAACTCCATATACTCATCATTTTTGTACACAAGAAACTGTCCTTTTTTATATGCAGTGCCCTTGTACTGAATGTCTGTGGTAACTGTGGTATTGCTTTCTGAAAAGGCTAACTCCCTGACTGCATGTTTAATAGTGTCACTGTAGAGGTTGGGATAAAATGCACAGCTGTCCTTCACTTGCAGTAGTTTACTCAAGGGTATTAAAGATAGAGTTTACCTTTATTCCTCTGACATCTTGTATGTTTTCAGCCTGGAGATCAGCAACAGTTGTGTCATACGTCACTGGGGTGCGTGGAGGACCACAGGCATTTGGATCAGCCTCAAACTCACTTCTCGTGATGTCACAGTACCTGCAAAAATATTGAGAACGGCTGAAGTTCTCTGTAAACCCACCAATGCAATGAGAACCAAGGTTATCACCAGCAATGCAGTAAAGACCCCCTTTTACTGTTTCTCCATCTACATTTATTCCATCCGTCTCCAAGGATTTCAGATCTGCCAACAACTGTGAGAAAACTTTGGCTACTCCAAAACGCTTTAAGTCATTCTCAACATACAACAAGACTAAAAACATTATCAGTATTTGTACGCAAATGAATGGGTAAATTTGCTAATGAAAGATAGACTGCAAGAACTTTGTGCGTTTTTTTAGCAGAACCCAGGGGATTCACAACTTCAAATGAATCTTGGTACAAAATCAGTTTGAGGCTTTCAGGGTTTTCATTAAAGAACTGGTGACATTTGAAATTTTGTCCATCATATAAATCCATGAAAACCTCTTCATCAGGATCTCCAAAATGTTGTGATTGTGTATTCTTCCATAAATGTGACTGCAAAAAGCTCTTCAGAGTTTCCGCCACTGGTACGTAGTAAGCAAATTTTAGTGTCATGATTTCATCCATTCCCAATGCCACTTTTTGGGGTTCAGTGTATTTAAACATTTTTGTGAATGTCTGATTTCTGGCATATGTTGTTCTTAATTGTTCCTGATGACAGACAGAGAACAAATCTGACTCTTTAATGCAGTCACAGATTTTAGTGACTGCTTCATCTGATAGGCTCATGTCATTCTTTAATAAAGAACTTACTTTAGTTATTGTGTAGGCTTGACCTAACTTGTGCACATTTTGCATTCCCTCAACAATAGTCTGTATAGTAGAGGCAGGAATAAGCAGCTGTCCTTGCAGCTTAAGGTAAAAGAGACACATGTTTCTGAGATAAGACTGACTATCATTCTCTGGCATATCACTGGTTGCACTAGCTGTTGGCAGGGCTTCGTGTGTGTTTTCTGAATCATCTGTACTGGCAATGACATTTGGGGGCTGAGGGCAAGTTTCCCTGTACATGTCACCAATACCATCAGGGGAGCATGCTTCATGCTTCCGACACATGAAAAGTAAATGATGACTTTTTTGTAAACACGTGCTTACAACCACTTACTGGACATGACACAGACCTGCCCTCTCCAATATGATCATTTAAGTGAGACACTAGCTCCTTCACGGTGTGAAAATGGCGGGCACATAATGAAACTGCACATTTTAAATCCGCAACAACAGCTTTAGGAGCAGCTTGCGGTGCAGGTGCATTGTGCACACGATAAAAATGGCCTTGAAAGCTGAGTAAGTGGTAAATGTTTGACTGCAGTTGGCGCCAACACATTTGAAAAGACAATGAGGCTCATTCCTATACACTCCGCAGTGTAGTACATAGCCTCTTAATGTAACCAATTTGTTTTTACAAAAGATGCAGGTGATTATTTTTTGGATTTCAAGTGTTTCCCTGTGCTTTTCAGCTGAACTAAGTTATCACACATTGATCTACTCGTCTTAAATATGGACTGGTGCTGGCTTGTCTGGTCTTGAAAAAAAAGTAGCCGAAATGTGAAGCTTACCTTCCAATTGAACAGCCACAGACCCTCCAAAAACTTGTGTTAAATTCATCCCGAAATTTGTCCCAAAATCTTTTAAAATGATCCGAAGATTTTTCCGCTCTGCAAACGGTGCTGCTCTGGCTCGCTCGTTTGTGACGTCAGCCACAGCCTTGAATGAGGAGTCCGCGCTTCTCCCGCTCCTCCCGCCCTCGTGTCATTATCCAATCAGAGACGAGCTTCAGCTGCGCACTTTTATTTCAAAATTTAAATCAAAATTAGGCGGACTCAGTGCACAATGAGAGAGTACAAGTCTGTAGTTGAAGGAGGTACTGCTAGGTTGTTTAGCCTGTGATAATGATACAATGCTGAAATTTATTAATATTATTTTTTTTAATAAATATAAATAGAAAACCAGTAGACTAAGTATTACATTAGAATTTAAAGACTAAAAGAAACAAAAAGCATACAAGGATTAGGACTGAAGTGTTACTTAGCATATATCAATAATTTTATTTTTAATTTAATTTCTTATACACACACTGTACAATAGGCTACAAATAGCCTAAATTATAAAAAACAATGTTATCATAATTGTATGGCCAGATGTAGCAGGGTTCTCCAGTGTCTGGTCCAGTTGACCTAGAGATGCCTTTGACCTGGACAAATGAGAATTTGCACAGACTTATAATTGTATATTTTTTTTTATATATAAATAGATAGGCAACCTCTCAGGTTCACAATTAAATTTTTTGTGAAAACATTATAGGCCTACCTCAAATTGCATCGTTTCATCAATCATGTTAAAAGTATAGCATAAACTTGTAAAGTGACTTACATATAATTTTTGTATTTTTAAAAACAAAAATTAAACTAAAACTATAGTTTTTACAATATTTGCATGTCAAATTAACAAAATTGTTTTGTTACGAGTATTACAGTATTTCTCTGTTTTTGGTACCAATATTTGTAGTTTTAACAAATAAATTTGATTATAATCACATATTGTTGTTGTAAATATAACAAAAACACACAAGCACACAAGAACTAGACAGCCTGGAATTGGAAAAAGATGCTGTGGTCAGATGAGTCCAGTTTCCAGCTTTAACCTCCTACTGATAATGTGAGGGTACGCAAAAGGCCAGGCAAAGCATTATCTCCAGCATGTACAGTATCGTGGTTTGGGGATGCATGAGTGCTGCTGTTGGTCATCTCACTGTCTGTGATGGCACATTGAACTCTGACAGGAGAATGTTCAGGAGAATCTGTTCTAATGAACCATTGTTCGTATGTAACTTATAAACACTCTCCAACTCTTCATTCTATGCAACAAACTTTGTCTCTGCATTAAAGATTCAACTGTTTCTTTATCAAGAAAGTAACCTGAAAAAGAACTATGCAGACTGGACTCTCTCAGATCCACAGACCTAACCAGGGTTTTCTACTCCATGTTTATTTTTCCCTGCACCAGAGCTCTGGTTGTAAATTATCTTACATTCCTGTGCATCCAGATCAACTACAACAATCTACTCACACTTTTCCTAATGTTTAAACTATATGAAATCACTGTCTGACCATTTTTTTTAAAGCACACCATTTTATTGATCAAATGTTTATAAGTAATTCAGTGAAAAAAAGTGAATTTTCTATGATGTTGCTAAACTAATTATGTGAGGAATTAATTGAAGTATTTGCCATGGAACCATACTGCCATCTATTGATCAAGTCTATGCTTAACTAAAGAGGCTAGACATAATGTTTATCAGGATTTTCACAACATGATGATTATTCTTCATGTCTTGTAATGCAACTCAGTTATTACTAATGATGAACACAATTTATGCTTTTGCACCTTTATCAGTTAATCAGGTTAATTGTATTAAGATTTGCGAGTAATGTTTTTTGATTCATGTTTCTATTAATGCATTGTCTTTCTTTAAGTATTAGCGCCACCAAGTTATATCTTGTACAATATCTTAATTGATCATGGTGAAAAGCAAATATGCATACAGGTATTTCAGATTAATTATTTAGAGTTTATTAAGAGATTATATTTTGTTCTGAGACAAAGAAAGTGAGGACAACGAACCATGAAACATGAAATCAGCTCCAAGCTACACAGCCTCTCACAATGCACTTTAATTTTCTCTGTTCCTTTGTTCTCTTTCCACCACGTGCTCCGCAAATAAATTTTTCTATATGCCCAAGTGACTTTCCCTATTCCTCAAGCCATGCAACATCAAGTTAAGCCAAAGGAACAAAAGTACTTGAATTTTTAAAACTTATTTTTGATAATCCTGCATTTTTATTCTGAAGATTTTTGACACTTTTAGAATTGCCTGGCTGACACCAGCATCCTCTAAAGTTATCCAGAAAACCTTAAGTAGGCTGCATGAGAGCTTATTTTTCTTCAACATGCAAGCGAGGCCCGCAGATTACATGACTGCCTGCACAGAATCCTGCATTCTGCTTGTGACAAAGGTTGATGATAAAGTAAACTTTAATTTTTGCCATTGATAGACATCTCAAAATTCTGTACAAATAGGTTATAGTTACAGACTAAACCTATTTGTTTCCACCACATCACTCTGCTCATTTTACCTGCTGTTAGTTCACCATGCTAGTTTGATAATCCTTACATTTCTGTTTATTTTATTTCACCTTTTCACTCTATATATTCCCCTTTAGTAATCAATAAATGGTAAATACACATGTACACCCAGTAGTTTTGTGTGTTTCTTTGCAATGGTGAGTTGGATCCCTGGATCGGGAAATCACGATCTTAGATATCAGACTAATTAAAATTTACAGTGTGGAAAATAATGCAGAATATTGATATCAAAATTTATATCCCCAATTTCCGTTCCAAAATTGGACGGTGGTGTCCCATACAATGAGTGTAAATTGGATTTTCCAATGATTATTTTGTGCATTTATGCAACACACCTGTAGAGAAGGAGGTTGGGGAACGTCTTAAAGCCAGGAACCTCACCAGGGGGAGAAAAGCTGTTTATCCTGACACTGAATCCTAATGTGTGATTAATCCTGGGACTGTACACATAATGAACACAAAATAAATCTGATTCATTGTCTACATTCAAGGCCTCCATTGGCTCTAGTTCATAGAAGATGGGTGCAAACACATCACGACAGTTTCTGTTCAAGTCTCGATTGAAGTGTTCGAGTCGCTGATTGTGTAGAGAACTTCTGGACATTTTCCCTTCCATGATCAGTTCTGATATGTAGGCCAAGTTCACTGATGGCTGCACTGAAAAAGTCAGAGTTTCAGCCCTATTGTTGTAGGAACACTGGAGATATGTCAACATTCTACTGTAACCATCTGTAACCCACCTAAAAATTGGTACCTAAGAAAATTTACCATCCTGAAATTCATAAAAAGTATCTTGTGTTATGCGCAATTTTAAAAAGTTCATTTGAATAAATTAGTAGGATCTGCTGAGTATTAAATATGTTAAATATTTCATTTATTTACAAATAAATACATAGGCAGATAAAATGAGTATTCAATAAGTCATCAAGATAATGAGCTCCTATTTCATTGTGTAATCAGACACCAATGGTCAGACTACGTCGTTTATTTTTTTTATATGTACTTGAGACATTATTTTCGACACTTTACAGCAGTTGACGAACGCTTGGTGGTAACGTTCTCTAGGTGGCAGCAGGACTGCACTGTTTATGTCCTTTTTCCATGCTTACTGCAGCAGGAGTTAGACGTTAGGTTAGCTCTCTGTGAGACAAGGGAAACCGGATCCCGACCTGGGATATTCCAGCGTTTTGTGTCTGAAACTCTTATTTGTTGTAATAGGTAAGCTCATATACATTGTGTTTCTGTACTTTTTTATTCTGTTTAGAATTAAAATGTTGAGGTTTTGCCGCACTGTTTACATCAGGAATTATTTGTTGTAATAGCCCGGACCGTGTGAGGTGTGTCGGTGTGAAGGAGGAGCTGTGTTCGCCCGCTCTGTGACGATCTCTAAAGCCAGGAGTGACCGTGGCTGTGTGGACTACCGACTGGAATTCTCGATTCTCCAGCAGGACTTGGATTGCGTGCCGTCTACATCAGTAAGATCGTTCCATCATTTGTGACTGGAAGGACCACTCTAAAAGTGACGTTAGGACTGAGCTAAAGTTGTGCACAACTAAACTAAACAAGACTAAGGGGTTAAAGCTGCAGCAAAACATTTATTCTGGCCAGAGTTTATTTTATTATTTTTTTTTGTTAAAGGGGAAATTGAAATGGTATGTGTTTTGAACAATGCAATAATAATTTTGGTTACAACAAAAGTACTCGATTTGTGTCTGTGTATCACTCTCTGTGTGAAGTCACTCTATTTCTACGGCCTAAGACTGATTAGTTATTCTTTATAAATACATTGTCTTTACTCTCGAACCACTAGTTAGCTGTGGTGATCCCAGACCTTGAGGTTTATTTTTGCAGTTTTGTTCAGACCTGGTTACACATCCATTGCACTATGTACAACAAATTTCCATCTAATCAGTTTATGTTGTCTTTGTGCCATATACGAGGGGGCTTCAAAACGTTTGTGGAAGTACATAGCTAAAAATCATATGCAGGGATTTTGATCTCAATGCACCTGTACATTCTCGTACTGACGTGTCATTCTAACATGAACCTTTCTCAGGAACCTTGTCTGGCACTGCTACCTGGCTGCCTCTCCAGTGGCTCTCCAGTTTTTTTTAATAGCTCTTTTAACCTTTTTTAACCTCTTTCCATCTACTCTTTTACTCTTCTTGTGAAGGGATTGCGTGCTTTATATATATCCTATGGATATTTTTAACTTTAAAATGCAACCAAGAGCCAGTTTCCTCACTTACTCACGAGAGGAACTGCTGGCTCTGTGCACAAAAGGCCGAGCCGGGATACGACACCCCATCCCAGCGGAGCTGAGGAGGAGACCCAGGGGCTGCAAGGCCGGGGCCAAGCTAATGGTTGAGCTAGTGGAGAATCGGAGGCGCTACAAACCATCGATTCCCTCCGCAATCATGGGGAATGTGAACTCGCTGCCGAACAAGATCGACGAGCTATCCGCACTGAACAACCAGCGGATCTACCGTGAGAGCAGCTTGTTCATCTTTACGGAGACATGGCTAAACCACCTCGTGCCGGATGCTAACGTGACACTAAGAGACACTAAAGCGAGCGGAAAAAGCAAAGGTGGGGGACTCATCATGTATGTCAACAACTGCTGTTGTAACCCAGGACATATCTCCGTAAAGACATGTCATGTGTTGCCGTGACCTCGAGCTGCTAGCTGTTAGCCTGCGGCCATATTATCTGCCGAGGGAGTTCATTCACGTGATCACTGTCGGCGTTTACATCCCTCCGAGAGCGGACGCAGCCACTGCCTGCGAGAAGATCCACTCCGTCACAGCAAGGCTGCAGACACAGCACCCTGAGGCACTTATGATCATTTCTGGGGACTTTAACCATGTAACTTTGCACACTACCTTGGCTGTTTTTAATCAGGTTGTAGACTTTCCTACTAAAAACAGCAGGACAATTAATCTTCTGTATGTTAATGTAAGGGATGCATGCAGAGCGACTCCCCTCCCCCCACTAGGGAAGTCTGATCACAATCTGGTTCACCCACAGCCACTGTACACCCCCCTGGTCCAAAAGCAGCCGGTGACAACGCGATCCATCAGGAGGTGGTCCCCTGAGATGGAAAGTGCCTTGAGAGACTGTTATAACACCACAGTCTGGGATGTGCTGATCAACCCGCATGATGAGGACATAGAGGGGATAACACACTGTCTGACGGCGTACCTGAACTTCTGCGCAGATGTGATCTCCCCTGTCAAGACGGTTCGCTGTTACCCTAATAACAAGCCATGGGTAACGAGGGAGGTCAAGGCTGTCCTCAACAAGAAGAAGGCTGCCTTCAGGAGCAGAGACAGGGAGGCCATGAAGGCAGCACAGCAGGAGGTGAAACACTATATGAGGGAAGCTAAGGACAGCTGCAGGAGAAAGGTGGAGCAGAAGCTGAGGGAGGTCTGGCAGTGTGCCAGAGTCACACTTTCTCAGTGGCGACTTTCTTTTTTGACGTGGGGAAATGGGCCAGTGATTCTGGCTGTGAAGTCCCACCTCCCTCTGAATGACAGGCAGTGGCATTACATGAGGGTGTAATGTAAAGTGAAGGAGGCATTACTGCAGGTTCATCAGCTTCCTCTCTGCTTCCTGGAGGCTGATGGACACTGCCACATCTAATCACAGTATATCAAATCTGTCATTTCTATCGTCTGTCTGTGCAAATGGATTTTCAGTAACCAGGTTTCTACAGTAACCTGATTTCCAGAGCCGTTTCTTGTTATATGCACACTCTGCAAATGCATAGGGCCCCACCAGCCACTAGGGGGCCCCAAAGCTGAATGTTCACCCTCATCTGAGGAGAATTACAATGACCTGTCTTTATCCCTTATATGCTTAAAAATAAATGTAGGATATAAGAATAAAATAAGCATGTCAATGAATTAAAACAGATACTATTTAAAAAAAAAATTTCTTACATTTTGAAAGCAAGAACACAACTCACGTTTTCACAGCAACACAAATTCTCACACCTCAAAACAGTAATAAAATGAATACATAAATAAAGTGGGCCAAACCCAAGATCAACAGAAAATAATCAACAATGGGCCTAATATTTATTAGTCAATTAATAAATAACTAGTGTTATTTATAAAGCAGTAGCGCACTTCTAATTAGAGGCCTATAAAATACACACTAAACTTAATAAATGAATTGTAAGTAATCCTAAAGTAATGGTAAGTGGCAAATATCTGAGAAACAACTTCCACTGGACAATGACAGACAGACATCTGCACAACAACAGCAACAACAACAACACTCCCCCCCCACCATAATCTGACAAAATGGGTCTGATGTCACTCACTTCAGTCAGTCAGTCAGTCCCATGGCAGGATAGCACAGTCCAGTCACATGTGACAAGTTCATTTTATTGTAGCCAACTCTCATGAAGCAAACACTAGAGCTGGGTTTGTGAGCCAGCTTTAGTGTATTGGCAAACTAGGGGCCCCCACAAAGCTAGAAACAGCCCTGCTGGTTTCCATGAGTAATCCATGTTAGGCTAAAGGCTTCTATGGTTCAAAAGCAAGTTAGCAAGTTAACACTACACTGCGAGATAACTAATGCAATGCATCAAACAAATTATTTCATTACATTATCTTTACTGTACCTCTGTCTCTGTCACGTTTTTCCCCCTGTTCTTTTTTTCCTTCCTTGGGCACCAGAGAGTTTGGGTCGTTTTGACGCTCACTGGGGTCATGTCAGAAAACTCGACCATCTCCGCAGACAGCAGGTACAGTCTAATAAGCCGGAAGGTGGGTGGGGTGGGGGGAGACTTAGGAAAATTATTATTATTATTAGTATTTAATAGACTTCACATGCAGTTTTTCCACATTAAGAAATAATCGTACTAACTAGTTTTATTATAAGAATAGTGAAAGTTACACATTTTTTTCTCCTTCCCCCATTTGTGGCGCCCCCTGGATGGACAGCACCCTTAGCATTTGCCTATACTGCATATGCCACTGCCAGCTCTGCAGTCTATGGTTAAAACCGACTGACCGTGTCAGAGAGATAACTGAGCTATGACCAAGACGCCAATCTTATATCTGTTGTGTTTTTGCTCTATACATTTTATAGTGGCGGCCCGCCGCAGGGAAAGTTATTACCATAGCTGCAATATTATAAAGTTGCTATCTGGTTGAGGTGAGGCAAGAGAGAAATAGGAGAAAAAGAGAGAAAATGTTAGAATGAACTAGCTAACAATAAGTTTCTATTTTGTATTATCTATCAGGACAAATCCCACAGAGCAGCAGTATGACCGATGAAAAGTTACTGCAAAGAAGACAAGAGAACATAGTGCTACTTTTTGTTCTGTGAGAATTGTTCTATTATTTCATTGTTTGTTTTGTTAGAATAAATAAATTTTGGATTCATATATTTTCATTCTCATCCCTGGATTAGTACATAGAGTAGCTCATATTCAAATGATCTGTTAAATGGTAATGCTCCATCACGTTTTACATGTATATAGTGAATCCTGAGCTGAAGCTTGACTTTCAAAATTATATCACAAATTAAATTGCAATATCTGTCAGAAAATTAAATTCGATATTTTCTCAAAATTGTTCAGCCCTAGGTGAAACTCCAGCTCATGTAGACTTGATGTACAAACATTGACATTGATATTCACACTATTGTACACCAGCAGGAGAGGCCACAGGTATCTCATTAGGACAGGACAACTTCACGCTGATCCACCTCTGGTCAGTCAACTTAGTGCTCATTTAAAACTATTATGGTGGGCAGAGAAGAAACATGTATATTAGTTGTTTCACTTAGTAAAATAAACATTTTTGCGGCCCTCTCCATCATCAAAGCTTCCCATCCCTGATCTAGACAGATAAACAGTCATATAAGTAGTTTTTTATTTCTTGTAAATTTGAATAAAAGTCATAGCTACAGCAGTCTGAAATCACTACATTACGATACAGCAGTTAACACAAGACTTTAACCATATGATAATTGCAGAGGCTGTGTCATGCAGTGATCAGTGCCTCATAACTGTCTTCATCTCAGGGGCAACAGTATCCCAGCAGAGAGGCTTCCTAGGCTGCATCAGGACTGTCAATGACTGTCACTGGTGTGATATATGACCTGGAGGAAAGGCAAAAGATAGTGCCAGGGGTGAGCTCTGGGTGTCCAGGTTACTGCAGTAGCTCTAACAACCTTTGCCACAACAGAGGGAGGTGTATTGAGAACAGCAGGAGCTACACCTGCGACTGCTCACAGTCAGCCTATGGAGGACCCACCTATAAAGAAGGTAACTGACGGTCAACCTTTGATCAGTCTGACTGATCAATTGATGTTGATAATACAACACAAATAAATGATATAAATAGCCATCTTCAAATAAAATCCACAACTTAAGTGTTGAAGACAGTGCTAACCACTGCACCACTGTGCCGCCATGTAGGCCCAGCAGTGCTGAGTTTTTCAGTGGATGTGTCGCTGAATAAGGAGAATCTGAATTTGAAAACAGTCACCTAGCCTAACAGACCTATGCTAACATACTCAGAATGAGGTGTTAACATGCTGATGATTAGCAAATATTGCTTGTGAAGATTCTCAGACTGAGGTTTTTTTAGACGTTAGGTATCATGTTAACGTTGTTCATCATCTTGGTTTGACATGTTAGATTGCTAGCCTTTGCTAACTAACATTAAACACAAAGTACTGCTAAGGCTGCTGAAAATTAGTTCTGCAGGTATAAACCAATTAGGCTGCTACTGGAGAAATTAAAATTTTGACCTAAAGATTTGGTGTTGAAAACAAAACCCAAACTGAAAAAGGAAACATCGGCATTGAAATATTTGTATTGTAAAAAGTTGAATTAGCATTGAAACAAGTATTGGCATTGAAAAAATTTATACTGAAAAATAATACACACACATTGTGCGCAGCTCGCAGCTTAAATAGATCAGGAAAAGGTCTGTTGATAGTTATTTGACATCATACCAGCAACATAAAAATGATACCTTTCAAATGTGGTTTTCAGGTGTGCCATGTCTTGCTTTCTCTCTCCCTATCTTTGTGTGTATGTCTCTGCCTAGATGCAGAGAGCACTTTACACTGCCCACCAGCGCTCCTTGCCCTTTCCCCCAGTCTCGTCCCTCTACTCCGAAACAGTGACACAGAATTGAAACCAAAAACCAATGCCATTGAAAAAGTACTGACAGTGTTAAAAAAAAAAACTGTTACTGAAAGCAGACAGATTGGAAGAAAAAATCTGTAGACTGTCATTGAACACATCATATTACAAAAGATATTATCATAAAGTAAGATGACAATATTGTGATGACTGTAATTTTTTGATGTCTGTGTTTTATTTTTCAGTAAAACTTTTTTGCAATCCAAATATTTCAATGTCAATGTTTCCTTTTTCAGTTTGGGTTTTGTTTTCAATGCCAAATCTTAATGTCACTGTTCTAGCTCCATAATGATGGTACTGGATGAAAAGTCAGAGGATGACCAAAGTTGTTAGAATTAGAATAGTTGTTTGGAATTTTAATAGTTGGATGGAATTTCTTGACCATCACTGTGGTCCATGGCAAGTTTTCTTGAAAACGAGGTAATTTACATTATATTTTGTTAGAACATTCATGAATCCTAGCAGTTTGCTAACCCTCTGACATTTCCTTTGGACCAAAATTTCCACTGTATGAGAAATCTAAATAACAATGTACTGGTCACATTGGTATAAATGTTCTGATCCCAGTCATGTTCTTCAGAGGACTAACTGTACACATTTTTATCACCCTATGACCTTTCCTCTGGTCTGTTTTAGCACCGCCAGCAGCTTTTCATGCTGTTTGTATGATTTCATGTGTAGGAAGTCTGCAGATTTGGTATCACCTGCAGACACACAGGAACCCGGACATGTTCTGTCCCATCCTCAGCAGCCTGGCAGATGGACATCGATCTCGTGACAAGATCTGGTGAGTGATGAGCTAATGTGCAAACACTCTGAGCCAGGTTCTACTGCTGGATGGATTTTTACATTTATGTGTGTTATCAAGGCAACATTAGTCATTAATTAGTTAGTGTAATTAAATTATTCATTTAATTAAATACATAATGCATTGTCTTCACCAAAAAAAGTCTCATGATTATGTATATCTGTATCTCATAATCATGACGTACCTTTGTATCTCATTATTACAAGAGAAGATCTTAGAATCTTGAAATATGGTGTTATATATTATCATATATTATTACATATTCCGTGACTAATCTGAGTATGTTACCTGATTGGGAGGCTCAGCTGTATTGCAACTGCTAAAAGTTTTATCATGCTTAATTGCATGTAGGCATGGGCCGGTTACCAGTTTCAAGGTATACCACAGTTTGAAAAAGTCAAAAGTCAAACCACTAATATTTTCTGTCATACTGTTCCTACAGTATCGCATCTACGGGAGCACCACCCATCATTCTAGGCCAAATTCAAGGCAATGCTGTTTCCGAAATGAAGGCATGCAACAGCTACAACAGTTAGCATGTCTAGCATTGGTGAAATAAATACTGTAGGCTTGGTACTGCGGCAGATAATAATTAGCTAGCTAACTAACCTTACTTCACGAAGTGGAGAAGAGCAAAAAAGTTAACATTTAATGCGATATTAGTACTTTTATTTTAGTACTATAATTAAATTTGGCTGATATCACGTCTTCACGTTTTCACTTATATACTTTGATTCAAGTTTTCCACCATTGGGTATGTGTGTTCAAAATCACAACACTTTTTTTTTTTTTTTTTTTTTTTTTTTTTTTTTGAAACAGCTGGCTGGCTCTCCGCTGTTTTTATGACTAGCACAAAGAGAGAGGGAGAGAAGAGAGCCTGTGTGTCGCGCCCTTTGTGCATCAACACTGAAATAACAGAATTGGACTGCATTTATTTACATTTTTATTTAATTTTATTATTTTAACTTAACATACATGTTTACTAATGTTCCAGATATTCTGTGTTGTTTATAAATAAAATAGATTGTGTTGAATGGAAATGGCTAATAAATGGCTATATAATTAATGTACTTACTGCAGCTCATGCTGCCTTGTTAACTAATAATCAACTTAACATTGATATTATAAGTAGCCTGGGTGCTGTGCCTACATGCTTTGGAGAGAAAGCTGTCCTAAATGTTCAACTCTATCACCCACCAACCGAGAACACATCACTGGATTCTTTGTCATTGGACAGAATCCTTGTCAATTCAGAGTTTATCCAGTGATATGTTCATGGTTAGTGGGTGACAGAATTGAGCTTAAGGACTGAATGATCAGAGAGAGAAAATAGGCAAGCAGCACGGGTTGCAGTAACTACATTAATTATATAGCCATTTATTAGTCATTAATAATGAGAGTGGTAAATCAGTCTGGAAACTGGGCAACACCACTTTATCTGTGGGGCTATATCTCGCTAAACTGCTACAGCTGGTATGCAAAGAGAGAGAGAGAGAGACGCACGGGATAAACTGGCCTTCAGCAGTCATGCGCTGGGCGTCGGAAGCAGTCAAAAGCTAACTCACTTCTGAAGATGAAGGATAGTCTGACAGTTTCTGTGGACTGTTTTTAGCATTAAAAACTATAGTGTCACATCCGCATCACACGTTACAAAGCTGTGTGCGAGCTACAACACGATAAACACACACAACCTGTCGGGCTTTCCCTCATCTTAAGATGAGGAACACCAACTGTTATATGTAGGTTATATTTATATTATGTCAATGAGTTAACAGAACATAATATGAAGGTCGGTTTCCCGTGCGCACGACCACTCTCTCTCTCTCCCCAGCTGCAGCAGTTTGGCGAGGTATTGACACACAGATGAAGTGTGAGAAGGCCAGTCTGTTGTAATGGCTCTCTGTATAGACTATAAACTCATCTTGTGCGCACAAATGAATCAAAACGTAGCAACATCGTAAAACGTACCCTCATTGTATAGCCTATACACTAGTTTTCTCTCTCTATGATCATTCTGTCCGTCCTTATGCTCAATTTTATCACCCACTGACCGTGAACACATCATTGGATAAACTCTGAATTCTGAAAAAGAAGAGCTATTGTCTCTACCCTTTCCATTTTGTGAAATGTTGTGTTTTCTGGAATGTTGTAGTGTTTTCTGACTTCTTGTTGTGCGTTGACTTTCAGGCCACCATAATTTATCCTATTAAGCCATCAAAATTTTCATATCCCAGCTAATTTATTAACACATTTAAAAGTCTGTCACTGACAGACTCCAGAAAATGCTATATCACATTCTAATGCAGACCTGGCATTGTACGGCCGTGGGCCACATCCAGCCTCTTGGCTGTCCTTGACCGGCTCGTGTAAGGTCAATGGGAAATCAGTAATCAAACATGAATAAACGTATATCATGCACTTTTATTTGAAGGCGATTGTTTTTAGTGTTTTTTTTTTTTTTTAATTAAGTACGTATGTCCGTTCATGGCGCGTATACAACACTGATACAGTGTATTCATAAGGTATTTCAGATGCCATATCACATTTTGTTATGTTGTAGCCTTATGATAATTTTTTCCTCCCATTAATCTACACTCAAGTATCCAGAACCTTTACTATGATACCTGAAATTTAGCTCAGGTTCTTTCCATTTCTCTTGATCGTCTTAGAGATGTTTCTCCACCTTGACTGGAGTGCACCTGTGGCAAATTCAATTGATTGGACATGATTTCGAAAGGCACACCACTTGTCTATAAAAGGTCCCACAGCTTCACAGTTCCTTCAACCAAGCCATGAAGTTGAAGGAACTGTCTGCAGAGTTCAGAGACAGGATGGTGTCTGGCACAGATCTGGGTTAGATGATTATCAATGCTTTTGCATTGAATGTTCCCAAGAGTACAATGGCCTCCATAATTATTACATGGCAGAAATTTGGAACAACCAGAACTCTTCCTAGAGGTGGCCTAACTGACCAATCAGGAGAGAGGGGCCTTTGGTAAAAGAGATGACAAAGAACCTGACTGTCACTTTGGCTTAGCTCCAGAGGTCCTATGTGGAAATGGGAGAACCTTATAGAACAACCATCGCTGCATATATAGAAATATCCTTAAGGAAAACCTGGTCTAGATCAGGACCTCGGGCCTCAGACTGGGCTGAAGGTTTACCTTCCAACAGGACAATGATTCTGAGCACACAGCCAAGACAACACAGGAGTGACTTGGGGTCAACTCTGTGACTGGCCCATCTCTGGAAAGATGAAAATGGCTGTCTACTGACAGTCTCCATCCAACCTGACAGAGCTTGAGAGGATATGCAGAGAAAGAATGAAAATCCCAAATCCAGGTGTGCAGTGCCCCTCTCATCATACCAAAAAGACTCAAAACTGTAAATGCTGACAAAGATGCTTCAACTAAGTACTGTGTAAAGGGCCAGAATGCTTATGTCAATGGGTATGCCTTGTGGTCATCTAGATTATCCAGAACTTGTATGTTAAAGTCAAAGTGAAACTCACACAAAGAATAGAGTAGACAGTTAGGTAGAATAAAAAATATGTATGTGTATAAGTATATGTACACTAGATACACTGTGTTATCCCTCCAGTCACTATTGTTGCCGTCAACATGTTCACTCATTCTATGACCACACTGAACAAAGCTGAATAATTGCAAATACATATCAATACTAGACACCTTAAAGATTATACCAGTACCAAAAAATCATTGTTCTATCTTTACGTTAACATACTTGGTTTCCTTCCATTCTTAAAGGCTTAAAGGCATTTAAATGAAAGTTAAGTGTTTGAGAGTTTGTATTATTCAAAATTTTGACGCCAATATTTTCACTTTTACTGCAAATAAATATCGGCTCCAAATATCGGTTATCGGCCTCCTTGACTACCAATAATCGGTATTGGTATCAGTCTATCTCTAATACATATAGCCATAAGTTATAGCCACTTTGCCTTAGTTTATAATCATTTCTATTTTTGGTGACAGGGGTATGATGGCTCCTGATACCTGATCTAAACCACTACAGGATGCTTTACCAAGTTATGCATGTGAAATGCATTCAGTGGCTTTCACAGTATTCTGTGAGCCAAATACAATTTAAGCTGTATTGCTTTTGTTTCAGACTACACTGCATATTTACTAAATCAAAACACTGATTTGTTTGTTAACATTATTTGTATCCAATAACAACGTATAGTGTTATACAATATTATTATAGTATTATGTAATAATATGAAAGGAGTCACTCATTGTGACAAAGTACACAGAATTAGAAATTTTGCTCTATAGTGAGCTTTATATTGAGCTTCAGCTCATTTGCTTGTC